>NC_086451.1:472754988-473054988 GCF_028390025.1 Pseudophryne corroboree
CACGCCCTGCGTTCGCCCAGCCACGCCTGCATTTTTCCTGGCACGCCTGCGTTTTTCCGAACACTCCCTGAAAACGGTCAGTTGCCACCCAGAAACGCCCACTTCATGTCAACCACTCTGCGGCCAGCAGTGCGACTGAAAAGCTTCGCTAGACCCTGTGTGAAACGACATCGTTCGTTGTAATAGTACGTTGCGCGTGCGCATTGTGCCGCATATGCATGCGCAGAAGTGCCTTTTTTTGCATCATCGCTGCACAGAGAACGAATGCAGCTAGCGATCAACTCGGAATGACCACCATTTTTCATTAAATTCAGTGTTTTTATCAGATTTAACTGTATACTTTATTAAGTTCACTTTTTTTTTAGACTGAATATAATTAGACTGAACAATGTTGGCACTAAATAATGTGGCACAACGCCAGAGACATGACGGGCACAGCACGGAGGAGCAAAGTGTTAGGATGTCAGACTGGAAGTAACTGCAAATTAAAATGGCAGAGGATGCCTGTTATACCACACGGAGGTGCGAAGCAGAAACCATAGACTCATTCAACAGTGATTTATCAATGTCAGTATAATGTACTCTCCCCGGTATTTACCATAAACAAAGAGAGCTCAGGTTTCCCGTTACATTGGAAGAGAAGGGCAGTCTTACGTTAGTGTAATAACAGCTAACGGAGTATGTGTATACATACAGTATATCATGACAGAATGAACCCCCTATTGTGTTAGTTAAAGATATTAGGAGGGGGCATTTACAGTATTTGGTGTGACTTTAGCACTCTCTGAATTCATCCACAGAAAATCGCAACAAAATCAACATTTTTGGATGTGAAATCACCATAACAATTGTATTCTTTCAGAAGATACAAAACACCGAACACTTTATCATGTTCCGCAAACCGAAGGTTAGTCCACCAAACAAAAGTCGGCCCTCCCTTAAAAAAAAAGTCTGTGACCGATGAAGTAGCTAAAATTGCAGCTATATGTCAAGAAATATATACATAAGAAACCTTAGAAACATTCCTGGCTGGTCCGTGCTCATGACCATCATTTCTGGACGTCTTGGCGGAGCCTTGAATGTATATGCGCACCTAGGAATACCCCAGATAAAGTGAAGTTGCCCCGGCCCCTTCCTGACTGGTTGGTACCAAGGTTGAAAAGAAAAAGCAATTTTACCCCTAAATTTATTTCAATATCTGTACCCTTGTATTTCTAATTTGTGCCCCTTTAATTAATCGTAATAAAAAAGGTGGACCTTATTATTTATAATTAATAACTGTGTCCGCTTGCTGTTTAATAATAATATATTGACGCCTGTGTTATTTCCTCCTCTCCTCCTGTCTTTCCATAGTGTTGTGGGTACTACTAACTTTCCTGGACTCTATTTCTTGCGCCAAAATAAACCAAAGTTTAAACTAGAAAAAAGACACCTCAGCCAACAAAGGGGGTGATTCCGAGTTGTTCGCTCGCTAGCTGATTTTTGCAGCATTTCACACACTAGGCCGCTGCCCTCTGGGAGTGTATCTTAGCTTAGCAGAATTGCGAACGAAAGATTAGCAGAATTGCGAATAGAAATTTCTTAGCAGTTTCTGAGTAGCTGGAGACTTACTCCTACACTGCGATCAGATCAGTCAGTTTCGTTCCTGGTTTGACGTCACAAACACGCCCTGCGTTCGGCCAGCCACTCCCCCGTTTCTCCAGACACTCCCGCGTTTTATCCTGGCACGCCTGCTTTTTTCCGCACACTCCCAGGAAACGGTCAGTTTCCACCCAGAAACACCCACTTCCTGTCAATCACACTCCGATCACTTCAACGATGAAAATTCTTCGTTCTACCGTCAGGAAATCTAATAAGTTTTGAGCTAAAATACTTAGCGCATGCGCACTGCGTACAATGCGCATGCGCATTTTTGCATTAATCGCTCCATTGCGAAAATCGGCAACGAGCGATCAACTCGGAATGACCCCCAAAATGGATTGCTTCATAGAGCTTCTGGACACAACTGTATTATAGACTGGAAGCCAATCAGGAGCAAATAATAAGACCATCTTGCTCTTTGAGATGCGATTGGGGGCCCGGGAGGAGCACCTCAATTATAACTTGCCAAAGGACCCCAGTGATACACTGTTCTATCCGTATATCCAGATATATCTTATCTTCATTGAGAGCTCTGCGTTACTTTTTCCCAACACTTCCACAAGGAGTCACATGACAGTGACATCAATTCTCATTCTCAGAGGAGCTGTCCAAAGAAGGACTCTACGGAAAGCCATCTTTGTGTTATTAAAGTCTCACCTATATAAGGTCATCTAAAACACAATAATAGCTGAATAAACATTTATAACATTAGCAATAAACATAAGCAAACTCATAAGACATGAGACAAGTTAGGGCAGGAGGTAAGATAAACCACCCCTGGTTTCCAGTGGGCGTTGTCTGTTACGTAGACTGTGGGTCTCAGATACAGAATGTGAAGCTTTGGGCATGACATACTCAGACAAAGAATCTGCACCTGGCATAGGGATTATGCCACCTGGCATAAAGATGTTCAAAATGGGCGTCTTAGTCCTTGCACCTTTGGGCACATGACTGCACCAAGGCTTTGTAGCAGGATCAGCATTAAGTTGCAGACAGGATGGACACATGGCCACCACTGCATCCAATTCAGTATCAGGCCTTAAGAGTAAGTTACAGTAGGGTACCTCCAACACTAGAATTTAATAAAGAGCACTGGACAGAGGAAGTCACCAAAATTCTACTTTACCGCCAAGTGTACCAAATTTAAGGTATTAAATTATATCAGCACATACTGTAGTCAGTTGAACACATCAGCTATGTGTTTGTGTCCTCTAGCTATCATGGGGCCAAAAAAAGTGTTATTTCATTGGTTACTGGAAGTGTTGGTGGCATGAATTGGTGAACTAATACTTTTTCCCTTTGTAGTTTATCCACCATCTCTAGTTCTGACCTTACTTCATCCTATTCAATCCTGAAACTAATGAAAAAGCAGATATTTCTTTGTCAAAATACATTGAAAGCATAAATAGCGGATTTCCAATATGGCCAAACATCCTGATGATAAAACAATCGTGGAAGTTCTTACTGGCGGTGAAATGAGTTTGGTGTGATTCTTGAACTTCTGAAAGTTTGGTTCCACATATTCTATTGCATCGTAATAACTTTATTTTCTCACTGTGATCCACTTTCTACTTATAATTTATAGTATCCTTTTATTGTTCTGTATGATTTCATTATTATTTCTTCAACTTGCCTAATCCCCTACACACCTTTATCACACTGTCCACTCCATTACCTCTTAACACTCTTCCTACAACTCCTTTATTTTTACATTTATAATTGGTAGTATCCCATCCCTTTTATACATATTTTCAACTTTTATCCTTTATACTATATACTTACCTACAATGTCTAATTGTTATCTGATGTCATCTCATTCCATGAATCCATCAATCCATCCATCCATCCATCCATCCATCCATCCATCCATCCATCCATTCATCCATCCATCCATCCATCCATCCATCCATTCTTACGCAGTCTTTAAAATGTTACATTGTACCAACATTAAATAAATATTTTTAACTTAAGAATAATACCAGCAATAGTACCCGTAAAAAGTTTACTCACCTTGCTGTATCTCCACAAGCTCTTCATACCTTAAACGTCCAGCCAACTCATCCACCTTTTATGGACCATGATTGTATAGTCCTTTTCTCCATCTACTGACACCAGCTCTTGTACAACACCTCCATTAGGCCACCAGCTCTTGTACAACACCTCCATTAGGCCACCAGCTCTTGTATAACACCTCCATTAGGCCACCAGCTCTTGTACAACAGCTCCATTAGGCCACCAGCTCTTGTACAACACCTCCATTAGGCCACCAGCTCTTGTACAACACCTCCATTAGGCCACCAGCTCTTGTACAAAACCTCCATTAGGCCACCAGCTCTTGTACAACACCTCCATTAGGCCACCACCTCTTGTACAACACCTCCATTAGGCCACCAGCTCTTGTACAACACCTCCATTAGGCCACCAGCTCTTGTACAACACCTCCATTAGGCCAACCTACTCTAAGCAACACTCTACATCTATAATACATAGTTGTATTAATATATTTAGAATCTGGGTAGAAGGTTAAGATGAATAGAATCTAGAGACCCTTCTTGATTGTTGAGAATTAAGAAGTTTGCTATACTGAATGTAATACTTTTCATAGTTTCTTAGCTGCCCTCTAGGATATGTTCATAACAGGTACAAAAGAAGGAGCTTGGGGGCCATACGCATTAACACAATAAATATAATCAAGAGAGAAGGTCAGATGTGTGGGGTGTGGATCATAGGGTCGACTGAAACTAGGTCGACAGTCATTAGGTCGACCACTATTGGTCGACAATGACTAGGTCAACATGGAAAAAGGTCGACATAAGTTTTTTTTACATTTATTTGGTGTCGTTTTCTTTGTAAAGTGATTGGAAACCCCAATTAGTGCACTGTGTCCCCTCACATAGCTCGCTTCACTCGCCATGCTGCGGGCAAGGTGCCTCGCTCAGCTACCGCTGTGCTTGGCACTACTTACTATTCCCAATCATAGTCCATGTGGATCGTAAAGTATGAAAAATTACAAAAAAATTAAAAATAAAAATGTGAAAAACTCATGTCGAACTTTTCCCATGTTGACCATGTCAATGTCAACCTAGTGACCATGTCAACTTACAGACTGCGTCGACATAATGCATGTCAACCTAATGAGTGTCGACCTGAGCGCAGTTGGCCTAAAGACCGGATCCCGATGTGTGCAATAACACTAAATGTAACATGTGACATGTACCCTCTTATTAATCCTTCAGGAAGGCGTTGACTGTTGGTCATCACGTCAAGTTTCCGCCTTCCCTGCAGATAGGCAAAGACCTTTATGGGAGATGTGACTTGTTTGTCTCCCTTTATTCAGCAGTCCCTTGGTCATTCTTGGAAAGAAAGCAATTGTGCTGAATGTAGTCTAGGTTCTAATGGTCTATAAATACCATTAATGGAAATATGACTCCCTCCAATATATGATTCCCTGAATGTGCCTCATGGTTTCCAATGTCATCTTTTTCTCTGCAGTAGTGAACTAGCAGTAAAAATATGCAGAAAGGTCAACTGCTCAAGAATATTCTTGATTCTGTGAATGAATGGCTCCATTTACAGTTACTGGAGGTACCTACCACTTCCAGGAATGGTAAACCCCTGGTAGGATGAATCACTATAGGGGCAGATTATCAAACAAACATTAAAAGTGAGATTCACTCTTCAGCTTTGCTCCTAGGATTGGCTTTCCTCCAAGTCAGATTGACAATTAGTGCTGCTACAGCCCAGTCATCTCATATAAATTGTCTATCACAGCTCACAAAGCCTAGGAAATATTGGATGCTCCATAAAGAATTGGGCCGTGGCCACTTTAATACTTCAGTTCTTTTAGCAAGATCCATTTAAAATCCTTGGGAGGAAATTGTACAACTTAGGAAAGGCACATTAGTAAATTTGAATAAACTCACATTTCAGTGTTACCAAGATTGTGCTTGTAAACATGAGCGACGACTTACTGGTGGTGTTGGAGCTCTAGAGATGGAGATGGAGACAACTCTAGATGAACTGCCATGCTGCAGAACAGGAGGAATTGAAATATACCATGGACAGACCACTTAAACACAGCTTGGGGGGTTGTACAAGACTCACAAGTTACACAAAGTGACCGTTGTAAAACGTATAGTCTACTCATTGTCGCCTTTGATTGAAATTAAATAAAATAAATTTTGGTAAAGTTCAGGAACTCTTAGGGTTTGATTTTGGGCTGGACGTATCTGTGGCAGCCTACTTACTACCTACAGTATGCAGGTCTTATCCATTTTATTCCGAGCATCCAAGCATCTGCACGTGGAAGGCCATCCTGCCCATATGGTTTCCATCTGCAGTTCCATCGCGAATAGCTGGATGCTTGGTGCGCAGGGCTGGTTCCAGACAGAACAAGTGGAGCCTGTGGATATAATTTCCTTTGGACCCTTCTGTACCAAAAATAAATATATTACAACATGAAAGGCAATCTCAACCTGTCCCCACTGACAATAAACAGTACCAATTATCTCAGTTACTTATTACTTGCAAATGCTCTCAGTTCCACACATCCTAGGGAGCTGGAATTCAATAGGTGTGGCTTCTTTGATCATCACTTTCTGCTACCTACATGAGCAGCCAGCACCACAGCTGCAGATCCCATCCCCAGCTGCAAGGGCATAGGACTTGTTACTAGAGATGAGCGCCTGAAATTTTTCGGGTTTTGTGTTTTGGTTTTGGGTTCGGTTCCGCGGACGTGTTTTGGGTTCGACCGCGTTTTGGCAAAACCTCACCGAATTTTTTTTGTCGGATTCGGGTGTGTTTTGGATTCGGGTGGTTTTTTCAAAAAACCCTAAAAAACAGCTTAAAACATTGAATTTGGGGGTCATTTTGATCCCATAGTATTATTAACCTCAATAACCATAATTAACACTCATTTTCAGTCTATTCTGAACACCTTACACCTCACAATATTATTTTTAGTCCTAAAATTTGCACCGAGGTCGCTGGATGACTAAGCTCAGCGACCCTAGTGGCCGACACAAACACCTGGCCCATCTAGGAGTGGCACTGCAGTGTCACGCAGGATGTCCCTTCCAAAAAACCCTCCCCAAACAGCACATGACGCAAAGAAAAAAAGAGGCGCAATGAGGTAGCTGACTGTGTGAGAAAGATAAGCGACCCTAGTGGCCGACACAAACACCGGGCCCATCTAGGAGTGGCACTGCAGTGTCACGCAGGATGTCCCTTCCAAAAAACCCTCCCCAAACAGCACATGACAAGATTAGCGACCCTAGTGGCCGACACAAACACCGGGCCCATCTAGGAGTGGCACTGCAGTGTCACGCAGGATGTCCCTTCCAAAAAACCCTCCCCAAACAGCACATGACGCAAAGAAAAATAAAAGAAAAAAGAGGTGCAAGATGGAATTGTCCTTGGGCCCTTCCCACCCACCCTTATGTTGTATAAACAAAACAGGACATGCACACTTTAACCAACCCATCATTTCAGTGACAGGGTCTGCCACACGACTGTGACTGAAATGACGGGTTGGTTTGGACCCCCACCAAAAAAGAAGCAATTAATCTCTCCTTGCACAAACTGGCTCTACAGAGGCAAGATGTCCACCTCATCATCATCCTCCGATATATCACCGTGTACATCCCCCTCCTCACAGATTATCAATTCGTCCCTACTGGAATCCACCATGTCAGCTCCCTGTGTACTTTGTGGAGGCAATTGCTGCTGGTCAATGTCTCCGCGGAGGAATTGATTATAATTCATTTTAATGAACATCATCTTCTCCACATTTTCTGGATGTAACCTCGTACGCCGATTGCTGACAAGGTGAGCGGCGGCACTAAACACTCTTTCGGAGTACACACTTGTGGGAGGGCAACTTAGGTAGAATAAAGCCAGTTTGTGCAAGGGCCTCCAAATTGCCTCTTTTTCCTGCCAGTATAAGTACGGACTGTGTGACGTGCCTACTTGGATGCGGTCACTCATATAATCCTCCACCATTCTATCAATGGTGATAGAATCATATGCAGTGACAGTAGACGACATGTCCGTAATGGTTGTCAGGTCCTTCAGTCCGAACCAGATGTCAGCATCAGCAGTCGCTCCAGACTGCCCTGCATCACCGCCAGCGGGTGGGCTCGGAATTCTGAGCCTTTTCCTCGCACCCCCAGTTGCGGGATAATGTGAAGGAGGAGATGTTGACAGGTCGCGTTCCGCTTGACTTGACAATTTTCTCACCAGCAGGTCTTTGAAACCCAGCAGACTTGTGTGCGCCGGAAAGAGAGATCCAAGGTAGGTTTTAAATCTAGGATCGAGCACGGTGGCCAAAATGTAGTGCTCTGATTTCAACAGATTGACCACCCGTGAATCCTTGTTAAGCGAATTAAGGGCTCCATCCACAAGTCCCACATGCCTAGCGGAATCGCTCTGTCTTAGCTCCTCCTTCAATGTCTCCAGCTTCTTCTGCAAAAGCCTGATGAGGGGAATGACCTGACTCAGGCTGGCAGTGTCTGAACTGACTTCACGTGTGGCAAGTTCAAAAGGTTGCAGAACCTTGCACAACGTTGAAATCATTCTCCACTGCGCTTGAGACAGGTGCATTCCACCTCCTATATCGTGGTCAGTTGTATAGGCTTGAATGGCCTTTTGCTGCTCCTCCAACCTCTGAAGCATATAGAGGGTTGAATTCCACCTCGTTACCACCTCCTGCTTCAGATGATGGCAGGGCAGGTTCAGGCGTTTTTGGTGGTGCTCCAGTCTTCTGTACGTGCTGCCTGTACGCCGAAAGTGTCCCGCAATTTTTCTGGCCACCGCCAGCATCTCTTGCACGCCCCTGTCGTTTTTTAAAAAATTCTGCACCACCAAATTTAAGGTATGTGCAAAACATGGGACGTGCTGGAATTTGCCCAGATGTAATGCACGCACAATATTGCTGGCGTTGTCCGATGCCACAAATCCACAGGAGAGTCCAATTGGGGTAAGCCATTCCGCGATGATCTTCCTCAGTTGCCGTAAGAGGTTTTCAGCTGTGTGCGTATTCTGGAAACCGGTGATACAAAGCGTAGCCTGCCTAGGAACGAGTTGGCGTTTGCGAGATGCTGCTACTGGTGCCGCCGCTGCTGTTCTTGCGGCGGGAGTCCATACATCTACCCAGTGGGCTGTCACAGTCATATAGTCCTGACCCTGCCCTGCTCCACTTGTCCACATGTCCGTGGTTAAGTGGACATTGGGTACAGCTGCATTTTTTAGGACACTGGTGACTCTTTTTCTGAGGTCTGTGTACATTTTCGGTATCGCAACCCTAGAGAAATGGAACCTAGATGGTATTTGGTACCGGGGACACA
The DNA here is from genome assembly GCF_028390025.1 of Pseudophryne corroboree. Classification (NCBI taxonomy): domain Eukaryota; kingdom Metazoa; phylum Chordata; class Amphibia; order Anura; family Myobatrachidae; genus Pseudophryne; species Pseudophryne corroboree. The sequence continues at coordinate 472,763,973 of NC_086451.1, forward strand.
GTACCTCCAACAAGTCTCTAGTTGGCTCTGCAGTAATGATGGATACCGGAACCACGTTTCTCACCACCCAGGATGTCAAGGCCTCAGTTATCCGCTTTGCAGTAGGATGACTGCTGTGATATTTAATCTTCCTCGCAAATGACTGTTGGACAGTCAATTGCTTGGTGGAAGTAGTAAAAGTGGTCTTACGACTTCCCCTCTGGGATGACCATCGACTCCCAGCAGCAACAACAGCAGCGCCAGCAGCAGTAGGCGTTACACGCAAGGATGCATCGGAGGAATCCCAGGCAGGAGAGGAATCGTCAGAATTGCCAGTGACATGGCCTGCAGGACTATTGGCATTCCTGGGGAAGGAGGAAATTGACACTGAGGGAGTTGGTGGGGTGGTTTGCGTGAGCTTGGTTACAAGAGGAAGGGATTTACTGGTCAGTGGAGTGCTTCCGCTGTCACCCAAAGTTTTTGAACTTGTCACTGACTTATTATGAATGCGCTGCAGGTGACGTATAAGGGAGGATGTTCCGAGGTGGTTAACGTCCTTACCCCTACTTATTACAGCTTGACAAAGGGAACACACGGCTTGACACCTGTTGTCCGCATTTCTGGTGAAATACCTCCACACCGAAGAGCTGATTTTTTTGGTATTTTCACCTGGCATGTCAACGGCCATATTCCTCCCACGGACAACAGGTGTCTCCCCGGGTGCCTGACTTAAACAAACCACCTCACCATCAGAATCCTCCTGGTCAATTTCCTCCCCAGCGCCAGCAACACCCATATCCTCCGCATCCTGGTGGACTTCAACACTGACATCTTCAATCTCACTATCAGGAACTGGACTGCGGGTGCTCCTTCCAGCACTTGCAGGGGGCGTGCAAATGGTGGAAGGCGCATGCTCTTCACATCCAGTGTTGGGAAGGTCAGGCATCGCAACCGACACAATTGGACTCTCCTTGTGGATTTGGGATTTCGAAGAACGCACAGTTCTTTGCTGTGCTTTTGCCAGCTTGAGTCGTTTCATTTTTCTAGCGAGAGGCTGAGTGCTTCCATCCTCATGTGAAGCTGAACCACTAGCCATGAACATAGGCCAGGGCCTCAGCCGTTCCTTGCCACTCCGTGTGGTAAATGGCATATTGGCAAGTTTACGCTTCTCCTCCGACAATTTTATTTTAGGTTTTGGAGTCCTTTTTTTTCTGATATTTGGTGTTTTGGATTTGACATGCTCTGTACTATGACATTGGGCATCGGCCTTGGCAGACGACGTTGCTGGCATTTCATCGTCTCGGCCATGACTAGTGGCAGCAGCTTCAGCACGAGGTGGAAGTGGATCTTGATCTTTCCCTAATTTTGGAACCTCAACTTTTTTGTTCTCCATATTTTATAGGCAGAACTAAAAGGCACCTCAGGTAAACAATGGAGATGGATGGATTGGATACTAGTATACAATTATGGACGGACTGCCACGGTTAGGTGGTATAAAAAAACCACGGTTAGGTGGTATATATTGTAATACAATTATGGATGGACGGACTGCCTGCCGAGTGCCGACACAGAGGTAGCCACAGCCGTGAACTACCGCACTGTACACTGGTTGATAAAGAGATAGTAGTATACTCGTAACAACTAGTATGACTGACTATGACGGTATAAAGAATGAAAAAAAAACCACGGTTAGGTGGTATATATTATAATACAATTATGGATGGACGGACTGCCTGCCGACTGCCGACACAGAGGTAGCCACAGCCGTGAACTACCGCACTGTACACTGGTTGATAAAGAGATAGTAGTATACTCGTAACAACTAGTATGACACTATGACGGTATAAAGAATGAAAAAAAAACCACGGTTAGGTGGTATATATTATAATACAATTATGGATGGACGGACTGCCTGCCGAGTTCCGACACAGAGGTAGCCACAGCCGTGAACTACCGCACTGTACACTGGTTGATAAAGAGATAGTAGTATACTCGTAACAACTAGTATGACACTATGACGGTATAAAGAATGAAAAAAAAACCACGGTTAGGTGGTATATATTATAATACAATTATGGATGGACGGACTGCCTGCCGAGTGCCGACACAGAGGTAGCCACAGCCGTGAACTACCGCACTGTACACTGGTTGATAAAGAGATAGTAGTATACTCGTAACAACTAGTATGACTGACTATGACGGTATAAAGAATGAAAAAAAAACCACGGTTAGGTGGTATATATTATAATACAATTATGGATGGACGGACTGCCTGCCGACTGCCGACACAGAGGTAGCCACAGCCGTGAACTACCGCACTGTACACTGGTTGATAAAGAGATAGTAGTATACTCGTAACAACTAGTATGACACTATGACGGTATAAAGAATGAAAAAAAAACCACGGTTAGGTGGTATATATTATAATACAATTATGGATGGACGGACTGCCTGCCGACTGCCGACACAGAGGTAGCCACAGCCGTGAACTACCGCACTGTACACTGGTTGATAAAGAGATAGTAGTATACTCGTAACAACTAGTATGACACTATGACGGTATAAAGAATGAAAAAAAAACCACGGTTAGGTGGTATATATTATAATACAATTATGGATGGACGGACTGCCTGCCGAGTTCCGACACAGAGGTAGCCACAGCCGTGAACTACCGCACTGTACACTGGTTGATAAAGAGATAGTAGTATACTCGTAACAACTAGTATGACACTATGACGGTATAAAGAATGAAAAAAAAACCACGGTTAGGTGGTATATATTATAATACAATTATGGATGGACGGACTGCCTGCCGAGTGCCGACACAGAGGTAGCCACAGCCGTGAACTACCGCACTGTACACTGGTTGATAAAGAGATAGTAGTATACTCGTAACAACTAGTATGACTGACTATGACGGTATAAAGAATGAAAAAAAAACCACGGTTAGGTGGTATATATTATAATACAATTATGGATGGACGGACTGCCTGCCGACTGCCGACACAGAGGTATCCACAGCCGTGAACTACCGCACTGTACACTGGTTGATAAAGAGATAGTAGTATACTCGTAACAACTAGTATGACACTATGACGGTATAAAGAATGAAAAAAAAACCACGGTTAGGTGGTATATATTATAATACAATTATGGATGGACGGACTGCCTGCCGACTGCCGACACAGAGGTAGCCACAGCCGTGAACTACCGCACTGTACACTGGTTGATAAAGAGATAGTAGTATACTCGTAACAACTAGTATGACACTATGACGGTATAAAGAATGAAAAAAAAACCACGGTTAGGTGGTATATATTATAATAATACAATTATGGATGGACGGACTGCCTGCCGACTGCCGACACAGAGGTAGCCACAGCCGTGAACTACCGCACTGTACACTGGTTGATAAAGAGATAGTAGTATACTCGTAACAACTAGTATGACTATGACGACGGTATAAAGAAAGAAAAAAAAATACCACGGTTAGGTGGTATATAATTATACAATTATGGATGGACGGACTGCCTGCCGAGTGCCGACTGCCGACACAGAGGTAGCCACAGCCGTGAACTACCGCACTGTACTGTGTCTGCTGCTAATATAGACTGGTTGATAAAGAGATAGTATACAACAATATACTACTATACTGGTGGTCAGGCACTGGTCACCACTAGTCACACTGGCAGTGGCACTCCTGCAGCAAAAGTGTGCACTGTTTAATTTTAAATTAATATAATATTATGTACTCCTGGCTCCTGCTATAACAACCTGCAGTGCTCCCCAGTCTCCCCCACAATTATTATAAGCTTTTATACATTGATGTGCAGCACACTGGGCTGAGCTGAGTGCACACAGACTGAGTCACACTGTGTGACTGCTGTGTATCGTTTTTTTCAGGCAGAGAACGGATATAGCAGAGAACGGATATATTAAATAAAAGTTAACTTAACAACAACTGCACTGGTCACTGTGGTAAACTCTGTCTGCACAATCTCTCTCTCTCTCTCTCTCTTCTAATCTATTCTAATGGAGAGGACGCCAGCCACGTCCTCTCCCTATCAATCTCAATGCACGTGTGAAAATGGCGGCGACGCGCGGCTCCTTATATAGAATCCGAGTCTCGCGAGAATCCGACAGCGTCATGATGACGTTCGGGCGCGCTCGGGTTAACCGAGCAAGGCGGGAAGATCCGAGTCGCTCGGACCCGTGAAAAAAAAAGTGAAGTTCGTGCGGGTTCGGATTCAAAGAAACCGAACCCGCTCATCTCTACAGTTGTTACAAAACGTGACTGGGTGCAGAGGGAGGGCCAGGCCCTGGAGGCAGTGAGGACCCTGTAAGAACCTCACCCCCTTACACCAACAGTAGTTAGACCATTGGACAGGTGGTAGGTAGGCTTAGATGCAAGTTGGCATGGTAAGGGCATGCCATATGCTGTCAGAGTCAAACAGGGGCAAAGCTGACGGTGGCCTGAGACCTTGGTGGTTGCGCCTTTCCAGGCTACAGTGTTCCAGGTAACGACCCTCCCAGCCTGCTCCTTGAGACACCTGTGTGGTGCAAAAGAACAGAACAGGTGTCTGAATTCTGTCTACACACTAAATATGGATACGGAACTCGGTCTACATGCCCACAACACTCCCATGACATTCCCACTAAATGGAACAGTTCCATGAATCCAAATGGTCGGCCGCCCAGAAAAGCAAATTTCAGGGAAAGAGAAGGCAATTTACACATCATTTCAAATGCATATCCATTTAAATATGGCGGCTGTTATAGAATACTCCTGGTGTTTGCTAGCGCCGATTCAGTGACAACGAAGAGTAGAAGAAGAAAAAATAAGATTTTACTTACTGGTAAATCTATTTCTCGTAGTCCGTAGTAGATGCTGGGGACTCCGTAAGGACCATGGGGAATAGACGGGCTCCGCAGGAGACATGGGCACTTTAAGAAAGAATTTAGATTCTGGTGTGCTCTGGCTCCTCCCTCTATGTCCCTCCTCCAGACCTCAGTTAGAGAAACTGTGCCCGGAAGAGCTGACAGTACAAGGAAAGGATTTTGGAAATCCAGGGCAAGACTCATACCAGCCACACCAATCACACCGTAAAACTTGTGATAAACTTACCCAGTCAACAGTATGAACAACAACAGAGCATCAGTTCAACCCTGATGCAACAATAACATAGCCCTTATTGCAGCAATAACTATATACAAGCATTGCAGAAGAAGTCCGCACTTGGGACGGGCGCCCAGCATCCACTACGGACTACAAGAAATAGATTTACCGGTAAGTAAAATCTTATTTTCTCTAACGTCCTAGTGGATGCTGGGGACTCCGTAAGGACCATGGGGATTATACCAAAGCTCCCAAATGGGCGGGAGAGTGCGGATGACTCTGCAGCACCGATTGAGCAAACAATAGGTCCTCCTCAGCCAGGGTATCAAACTTGTAGAACTTTGCAAAAGTGTTTGAACCTGACCAAGTAGCAGCTCGGCATAGTTGTAATGCCGAGACCCCCTGGGCAGCCGCCCAAGAAGAGCCCACCTTCCTAGTGGAATGGGCTTTAACTGATTTTGGCAGCGGCAATCCAGCCGCAGAATGAGCCTGCTGAATCGTGTTACAGATCCAGCGGGCGATAGTTTGCATTGAAGCAGGAGCATCCAGCTTGTTGGATGCATACAGGAGAAACAGTGACCCCGTTTTCCTGACTCTAGCCGTTCTGGCTACATAAACCTTCAAAGCCCTGACCACATCCAGTAACTCGGAATCCTCCAAGTCACGAGTAGCCACAGGCACCACAATAGGTTGGTTCATATGAAAAGATGACACCACTTTTGACAGAAATTGAGGACGGGTCCGCAATTCTGCTCTATCCATATGGAAAACCAGATAGGGGCTTTTATGTGACAAAACCGCTAATTCTGACACATGCCTAGCCGAAGCCAAGGCTAATAGCATGACCACTTTCCATGTGAGATATTTTAACTCTACCATTTTAAGTGGTTCAAACCAGTGTGATATCAGGAAACTTAACACCACGTTAAGATCCCAAGGTGCCACTGGAGGCACAAAAGGAGGCTAAATATGCAGCACTCCCTTACAAACAACTGAACTTCTGGTAGAGAAGCCAACTCTTTTCGAAAGAAAATAGGGCCGAAATCTGGACCTTAATGGAACACAATTTTAGGCCCCAATTCACTCCTGACTGTAGGAAGTGAAGTAAACGGCCCAGCTGGAATTCCTCTGTAGGAGCATTCCTGGCCTCACACCAAGAAACATATTTTCGCCATATACGGTGATAATGTTTAGCTGTCACGTCCTTCCTAGCCTTTATCCGCGTAGGAATGACCTCGTCCGGAATGGCCTTTTCTGCTAGGATCCGGCGTTCAACCGCCATGCCGTCTAACGCAGCCGCGGTAAGTCTTGGAACAGACAGGGCCCCTGTTGCAACAGGTCCTGCCTTAGAGGAAGAGGCCACGGGTCCTCTGTGAGCATTTCTTGCAGATCTGGATACCAGGTCCTTCGTGGCCAATCTGGAACAATGAGGATTGTTCTCACTCCTCTTTTTCTTATTATCCTCAGCACCTTGGGTATGAGAGGAAGAGGAGGAAATAAATAGACCGACTGGAACACCCACGGTGTCACCAGTGCGTCTACAGCTATCGCCTGAGGGTCTCATGACCTGGCGCAATACCTTGTAGCTTTTTGTTGAGGCGGGATGCCATCATATCTACCTGTGGCAGTTCCCACCAACTTGCAATCTGCGTGAAGACTTCTTGATGAAGTCCCCACTCTCCCGGGTGGAGGTCGTGCCTGCTGAGGAAGTCTGCTTCCCAGTTGTCCACTCCCGGGATTAACACTGCTGACAATGTGCTTACGTGATTCTCCGCCCAACGAAGAATTCTGGTGGCTTCTGACTGAATCAGAACCGGTTGGTCGCGAGGCAGGGTCTCCGCTTGACGTAGGGCGTTGTATACGGCCCTTAGTTCCAGGATGTTGATGTGAAGGCAAGTCTCCTGACTTACCCACAGAGCTTGTAACTTTTTTCCCTGTGTGACTGCTCCCCACCCTCGGAGGCTTGCATCCGTGGTCACCAGGATCCAGTCCTGAATGCCGAATCTGCGTCCCTCGAGAAGATGAGCAGCCACCACAGGAGGGACACCCTGGCCCTGGGGGATAGGGTGATTAACCGATGCATCTGAAGATGTGATCCGGACCACTTGTCCAGTAAGTCCCATTGAAAGGTCCTCGCATGGAACCTGCCGAAGGGAATGGCCTCGTATGATGCCACCATCCTTCCCAGGACTCGAGTGCAGTGATGCACTGACACCTGTTTTGGTTTTAATAGGTTCCTGACCAGTGTCATGAGCTCCTGAGCTCTCTCTATCGGGAGATAAACCCTTTGTCTAGAATCATGCCTAGGAAAGGCAGATGAGCCATAGGAACCAACTGCAACTTTGGAATATTTAGAATCCAGCCGTGTTGTCGTTACACTTCCAGAGAAAGTGATACGCTGTTCAGCAACTGCTCTCTTGATCTCGCTTTTATGAGGAGATCGTCCCAGTACGGGATAATTGTGACACCTTGCTTTCGCAGGAGCACCATCATTTCTGCCATTACCTTGGTGAAGATTCTCGGGGCTGTGGAGAGACCAAACGGCAACGTCTGAAATTGGTAATGACAATCCTGTACCGCAAATCTGAGGTACGCTCGATGAGGTGGATAAACGGGGACATGAAGGTATGCATCCTTTCTGTCCAGAGACACCATAAAATCTCCCCCTTTCAGGCTTGCTATGACCGCTCTTAGCGATTCCATTTTGAACTTGAACCCTTTCAGGTATATGTTCAGGGATTTTAAATTCAATATGGGTCTGACCGAACCGTCCGGTTTCGGGACTACAACATGGTCGAATAATAACCCCCTCCTTGTTGAAGGAGGGGAACCTTGACCACCACCTGTTGAAGATACAATTTGTGAATTGCAGTTAACACTATTTCCCTCTCGTGGGGGAAGCCGGCAGGGCCGTCGGTGAGGGGGCATCTTCTCAAAGTCCAGCTTGTATCCCTGAGACACAATATTGCCCAGGGATCCAACAGGGAGTGAACCCACTTGTGGCTGAAATTATGAAGATGTGCCCCCACCGGGCCTAGCTCCGCCTGTGGAGCCCCAGCGACATGCGGTGGATTTTGTAGAGGCCGGGGAGGACTTCTGTTCCTGGGAACTAGCTGTGTTGTGCAGCTTCTTTCCTCTGCCACTGCCTCTAGCAAGAAAGGACGTACCTCGGACTTTCTTGTTTCTTTGTGATCATAAAGCTGCATTTGATAATGACGTGCTTTCCTAGGCTGTGCAGGAATATAAGGCAAAAGATCAGAATTACCAGCCATAGCTGTGGAGATCAGGTCCGAGATCCCTTCTCCACACAATCCTCAGCCTTCCATATGCCTCTTAAGTCGGCATCACCTGTCCATTGCAAATCTACAGGACACGTCAAGCAGAAATCGACATAGCGTTGACTCTAGAACCCAGTAGACTAATGCCTTTTTGGGCCTGTTTTATATATATATATCTAAAGACAGCATCTTTAATATATATATCTATATTAGTGATGAGTGGGTTCGGTTTCCGAGAAACCGAACCCACCCGAGCTTTACCTTTTTTTACACGGGTCCGAGCAGACTCGGATCCTCCCGCCTTGCTCGGCTAACCGAAGCGCGCCCGAACGTCATCATCCCGCTGTCGATTCTCGCGAGATTCGGATTCTATAAGCAGCCGCGCGTCGCCGCCATTTTCACACGTGCATTGAGATTGATAGGGAGAGGACGTGGCTGGCGTCCTCTCCGTTTATACGAGACACTACAGTTGATCTGATTGCTTTGCTTTGCTTGTTTATTTTACTATTGTGGGGAGGATTGGGGAGCAGCTGTTAGGAGGAGTACAGTGCAGAGTTTTGCTGATAGTGACCACCAGTTTTTTATCCGTTCTCTTCTCTCCCTGAAAAAAACGCTCCATACCATATATGTGCTCAGTGTGCTGCATGATATATCTGTGCTGAGTGCTCACACTGCTTAATTGTGGGGACTGGGGAGCAGCTATAGCAGGTGTACAGTGCAGAGTTTTGCTGACAGTGACCACCAGTATACGTTTGTCTGCCTGAAAAACACTCCTGTGGCTTTTTTTTTATACTAGTAGTTTAGCAGTTTGCTGACAGTGTCCACCAGGTCCATTATACTGTATATAGCAGTACGGTAGGCCACTGCTGTACCTACCTCTGTGTCGTCACTCGTCATCCATAAAGTATACTATCCATCCATCTACATTGTATACCTGTGGTGGCTTTTTTTTTTATACTAGTAGTTTAGCAGTCTGCTGACAGTGCCCACCAGGTCCATTATACTGTATATAGCAGTACGGTAGGCAACTGCTGTACCTACCTCTGTGTCGTCACTTGTCATCCATAAAGTATACTATTCATCCATCTACATTGTATACCTGTGGTGGCTTTTTTTTTTTATACTAGTAGTTTAGCAGTCTGTTGACAGTGTCCACCAGGTCCATTATACTGTATATAGCAGTACGGTAGGCCACTGCTGTACCTACCTCTGTGTCGTCACTCGTCATCCATAAAGTATACTATCCATCCATCTACATTGTATACCTGTGGTGGCTTTTTTTTTTATACTAGTAGTTTAGCAGTCTGCTGACAGTGTCCACCAGGTCCATTATACTGTATATAGCAGTACGGTAGGCCACTGCTGTACCTACCTCTGTGTCGTCACTCGTCATCCATAAAGTATACTATCCATCCATCTACATTGTATACCTGTGGTGGCTTTTTTTTTTATACTAGTAGTTTAGCAGTCTGCTAACAGTGTCCACCAGGTCCATTATACTGTATATAGCAGTACGGTAGGCCACTGCTGTACCTACCTCTGTGTCGTCACTCGTCATCCATAAAGTATACTATCCATCCATCTACATTGTATACCTGTGGTGGCTTTTTTTTTTATACTAGTAGTTTAGCAGTCTGCTGACAGTGTCCACCAGGTCCATTATACTGTATTTAGCAGTATGGTAGGCCACTGCTGTACCTACCTCTGTGTCGTCACTCGTCATCCATAAAGTATACTATCCATCCATCTACATTGTATACCTGTGGTGGCTTTTTTTTATACTAGTAGTTTAGCAGTCTGCTGACAGTGTCCACCAGGTCCATTATAATGTATATAGCAGTACGGTAGGCCACTGCTGTACCTACCTCTGTGTCGTCACTCGTCATCCATAAAGTATACTATCCATCCATCTACATTGTATACCTGTGGTGGCTTTTTTTTTATACTAGTAGTTTAGCAGTCTGCTGACAGTGTCCACCAGGTCCATTATACTGTATATAGCAGTACGGTAGGCCACTGCTGTACCTACCTCTGTGTCGTCACTCATCATCCATAAAGTATACTATCCATCCATCTACATTGTATACCTGTGGTGGCTTTTTTTTTTATACTAGTAGTTTAGCAGTCTGCTGACAGTGTCCACCAGGTCCATTATACTGTATTTAGCAGTATGGTAGGCCACTGCTGTACCTACCTCTGTGTCGTCACTTGTCATCCATAAAGTATACTATCCATCCATCTACATTGTATACCTGTGGTGGCTTTTTTTTTATACTAGTAGTTTAGCAGTCTGCTGACAGTGTCCACCAGGTCCATTATACTGTATATAGCAGTACGGTAGGCCACTGCTGTACCTACCTCTGTGTCGTCACTCGTCATCCATAAAGTATACTATCCATCCATCTACATTGTATACCTGTGGTGCCTTTTAGTTGTGCGCATTAAAATATGGAGAACAAAAATGTGGAGGTTAAAAAAATAGGGAAAGATCAAGATCCACTACCACCTCGTGCTGAAGCTGCTGCCACTAGTCATGGCCGAGACGATGAAATGCCATCAACGTCGTCTGCCAAGGCCGATGCCCAATGTCATAGTACAGAGCATGTAAAATCCAAAACACAAAAGATCAGTAAAATGCCTCAAAAATCAAAATTAAAAGCGTCTGAGGAGAAGCGTAAACTTGCCAATATGCCATTTACGACACGGAGTGGCAAGGAACGGCTGAGGCCCTGGCCTATGTTCATGGCTAGTGGTTCAGTTTCACATGAGGATGGAAGCACTCATCCTCTCGCTAGAAAAATGAAACGACTTAAACTGGCAAAAGCACAGCAAAGAACTGTGCGTTCTTCGAAATCACAAATCCCCAAGGAGAGTCCAATTGTGTCGGTTGCGATGCCTGACCTTCCCAACACTGGACGGGAAGAGCTTGCGCCTTCCACCATTTGCACGCCCCCTGCAAGTGCTGGAAGGAGCACCCGCAGTCCAGTTCCTGATAGGCAAATTGAAGATGTCAGTGTTGAAGTACACCAGGATGAGGATATGGGTGTTGCTGGCGCTGGGGAGGAAATTGACAAGGAGGATTCTGATGGTGAGGTGGTTTGTTTAAGTCAGGCACCCAGGGAGACACCTGTTGTCCGTGGGAGGAATATGGCCATTGACATGCCTGGTCAAAATACAAAAAAAATCAGCTCTTCGGTGTGGAATTATTTCAACACAAATGCGGACAACAGGTGTCAAGCCGTGTGTTGCCTTTGTCAAGCTGTAATAAGTAGGGGTAAGGACGTTAACCACCTCAGAACATCCTCCCTTATACGTCACCTGAAGCGCATTCATCATAAGTCAGTGACAAGTTCAAAAACTTTGGGTGACAGCGGAAGCAGTCCACTGACCACTAAATCCCTTCCTCTTGTAACCAAGCTCCTGCAAACCACACCACCAACTCCCTCAGTGTCAATTTCCTCCTTACCCAGGAAAGCCAATAGTCCTGCAGGCCATGTCACTGGCAAGTCTGACGAGTCCTCTCCTGCCTGGGATTCCTCCGATGCATCCTTGAGTGTAACGCCTACTGCTGCTGGTGCTGCTGTTGTTGCTGCAGGGAGTCGATCGTCATCCCAGAGGGGAAGTCGGAAGACCACTTGTACTACTTCCAGTAAGCAATTGACTGTCCAACAGTCCTTTGCGAGGAAGATGAAATATCACAGCAGTCATCCTGCTGCAAAGCGGATAACTGAGGCCTTGGCAGCCTGGGCGGTGAGAAACGTGGTTCCGGTATCCATCGTTAATTCAGAGCCAACTAGAGACTTGATTGAGGTACTGTGTCCCCGGTACCAAATACCATCTAGGTTCCATTTCTCTAGGCAGGCGATACCGAAAATGTACACAGACCTCAGAAAAAGACTCACCAGTGTCCTAAAAAATGCAGTTGTACCCAATGTCCACTTAACCACGGACATGTGGACAAGTGGAGCAGGGCAGGGTCAGGACTATATGACTGTGACAGCCCACTGGGTAGATGTATTGCCTCCCGCAGCAAGAACAGCAGCGGCGGCACCAGTAGCAGCATCTCGCAAACGGCAACTCGTTCCTAGGCAGGCTACGCTTTGTATCACCGCTTTCCAGAATACGCACACAGCTGAAAACCTCTTACGGCAACTGAGGAAGATCATCGCAGAATGGCTTACCCCAATTGGACTCTCCTGGCGATTTGTGACATCGGACAACGCCAGCAATATTGTGCGTGCATTACATCTGGGCAAATTCCAGCACGTCCCATGTTTTGCACATACCTTGAATTTGGTGGTGCAGAATTATTTAAAAAACGACAGGGGTGTGCAAGAGATGCTGTCGGTGGCCCGAAGAATTGCGGGCCACTTTCGGCGTTCAGGCACCGCGTACAGAAGACTGGAGCACCACCAAAAATACCTGAACCTGCCCTGCCATCATCTGAAGCAAGAGGTGGTAACGAGGTGGAATTCAACCCTCTATTTGCTTCAGAGGATGGAGGAGCAGCAAAAGGCCATTCAAGCCTATACATCTGGCCACGATATAGGCAAAGGAGGTGGAATGCACCTGTCTCAAGCGCAGTGGAAAAAAACCTCTTTATATCAGGCGCTAATATTAATTGTTATAAAAAAGCCCTTTTGGATATAATAAAACTCAGCTGCAAAAAGTTAATGACCTGGGGTTAACAGGTCAAATAAATTAAACTGGACCACCCAAGTGCAATTAACCACAGAACTCCAATTTATAATAACTCTTGCGCTATAATTATATAATTACAAGATATGACTGACAAGAATAACAGACTCCTATTAAATTAAAAATATATTTAATATTGTATGAATTATCATGTATCAAAAAACAAGACCAGTCTTAAAAGTTTAAACATCAAAAAATGACAAGTATATATACTTTCTAATAAATGGAGGTGGACTTAAGCCTTTTTGAGGAAGCCCCTGTGGGAGGAGCAAAACGCGCCAGAAGCTGATTTTGTTGGACCCCAGCTGGAGTTAGACCCGCATCACGTACCGGCTGTAATATTCTTCTGCCTTTAATATTTTTAATTTAATAGGAGTCTGTTATTCTTGTCAGTCATATCTTGTAATTATATAATTATAGCGCAAGAGTTATTATAAATTCAAGCGCAGTGGAGAATGATTTCAACGTTGTGCAAGGTTCTGCAACCCTTTTAACTTGCCACACGTGAAGTCAGTTCAGACACTGCCAGCCTGAGTCAGGTCATTCCCCTCATCAGGCTTTTGCAGAAGAAGCTGGAGACATTGAAGGAGGAGCTAAAACAGAGCGATTCTGCTAGGCATGTGGGACTTGTGGATGGAGCCCTTCATTCGCTTAACCAGGATTCACGGGTGGTCAATCTGTTGAAATCAGAGCACTACATTTTGGCCACCGTGCTCGATCCTAGATTTAAAACCTACGTTGTATCTCTCTTTCCGGCAGACACAAGTCTGCAGGGGTTCAAAGACCTGCTGGTGAGAAAATTGTCAAGTCAAGCGGAACGTGACCCGTCAACAGCTCCTCCTTCACATTCTCCCGCAACTGGGGGTGCGAGGAAAAGGCTAAGAATTCCGAGCCCACCCGCTGGCTGTGATGCAGGGCAGTCTGGAGCGAGTGCTGACATCTGGTCCGGACTGAAGGACCTGCCAACGATTACTGACATGTCGTCTACTGTCACTGCATATGATTCTCTCACCATTGAAAGAATGGTGGAGGATTATATGAGTGACCGCATCCAAGTAGGCACGTCAGACAGTCCGTACGTATACTGGCAGGAAAAAGAGGCAATTTGGAGGCCCTTGCAGAAACTGGCTTTATTCTACCTAAGTTGCCCTCCCTCCAGTGTGTACTCCGAAAGAGTGTTTAGTGCAGCCGCTCACCTTGTCAGCAATCGGCGTACGAGGTTATTTCCAGAAAATGTGGAGAAGATGATGTTCATTAAAATGAATTATAATCAATTCCTCCGTGGAGACATTCACCAGCAGCAATTGCCTCCAGAAAGTACACGGGGACCTAAGATGGTGGATTCCAGTGAGGACGAATTAATAATCTGTGAGGAGGGGGATGTACACAGTGAAAGGGGTGATGAATCGGACGATGATGATGAGGTGGACATCTTGCCTATGTAGAGCCAGTTTGTGCAAGGAGAGATTGATTGCTTCTTTTTTGGTGGGGGCCCAAACCAACCAGTCATTTCAGTAACAGTCGTGTGGCAGACCCTGTCGCAGAAATTATGGGTTCGTTAAAGTGTGCATGTCCTGTTTATACAACATAAGAGTGGGTGGGAGGGCCCAAGGACAATTCCATCTTGCACCTCTTTTTTCTTTCATTTTTCTTTGCATCATGTGCTGTTTGGGGACTATTTTTTGAAGTGCCATCCTGTCTGACACTGCAGTGCCACTCCTAGATGGGCCAGGTGTTTGTGTCGGCCACTTGGGTCGCTGAGCTTAGTCACACAGCTACCTCATTGCGCCTCTTTTTTTCTTTGCATCATGTGCTGTTTGGGGACTATTTTTTTCAAGTGCCATCCTGTCTGACACTGCAGTGCCACTCCTAGATGGGCCAGGTGTTTGTGTCGGCCACTAGGGTCGCTTAGCTTAGTCACATATCTACCTCAATGCGCCTCTTTTTTTCTTTGCATCATGTGCTGTTTGGGGACTATTTTTTTCAAGTGCCATCCTGTCTGACACTGCAGTGCCACTCCTAGATGGGCCAGGTGTTTGTGTCGGCCACTAGGGTCGTTTAGCTTAGTCACACAGCTACCTCATTGCGCCTCTTTTTTTCTTTGCATCATGTGCTGTTTGGGGACTATTTTTTTCAAGTGCCATCCTGTCTGACACTGCAGTGCCACTCCTAGATGGGCCAGGTGTTTGTGTCGGCCACTAGGGTCGCTTAGCTTAGTCACACAGCTACCTCATTGCGCCTCTTTTTTTCTTTGCATCATGTGCTGTTTGGGGACTATTTTTTTCAAGTGCCATCCTGTCTGACACTGCAGTGCCACTCCTAGATGGGCCAGGTGTTTGTGTCGGCCACTTGTGTCGCTTAGCTTAGCCATCCAGCGACCTCTGTGCAAATTTTAGGACTAAAAATAATATTGTGAGGTGTGAGGTGTTCAGAATAGACTGAAAATGAGTGGAAATTATGGTTATTGAGGTTAATAATACTATGGGATCAAAATGACCCCCAAATTCTATTATTTAAGCTGTTTTTTAGTGTTTTTTGAAAAAAACACCCGAATCCGACAAAAAATTTCCGGTGAGGTTTTGCCAAAACGCGTCCGAACCCAAAACACGGCCGTGGAACCGAACCCAAAACCAAAACACAAAACCCGAAAAATTTCCGGTGCACATCACTAATCTATATGTATACATATATATATATATATATATATACATACTAGGGTCTCAATCTCTGCTGATAAGGTACCTGTCCACGCTGCTACAGCGCTATAAACCCATGCCGACACAATCGCCGGTCTGAGTAGTGTACCAGAATGTGCACGCTATCTGCAGGATCCCTGAGGATAGCTGTTAAGTCAGGGCTACCTTTTGGGCAAACGTGACACCCTAGGGGAAGATTCCCATCACATCCTGGCCCTAGTAGGGAAAGGATACTCCCTGAGAATTCTTTGTGGGAAGCTGCAGTCTCTTGTCTGGAGATTCCCGCTCTTTTTCTTCATGAGAGGAGGGAAATTTACCTCAGCTTTGTTCCCCTTAAACATGTGTACCCTTGAGTCAGGGACAGATGAGTCATCAGTGATATGCAAATCATCCTTTATTACAATAATCATATATTGAATACTTTCCTGCCATTTTGGCTGTAACTTTGCATTATCGTAGTCGACACTGGAGTCAGACTCCGTGTCGATATCAGTGTCTATTATTTTGGATAGTGAGCATTGAGAGACTCTGAAGGTCTCTGCGACATAGGGACAGACATGGGTAGATTTCCTGTCTGTTCTCTAATCTTTTGTGCAATAAATTCACCTTAGCACGTAATTACACATATCCAAACAGGTGTCGGCGTTGCCGACGGAGACACCCCTCACACACACATTTGCTCCATCTCCTCCTTAGGGGAGCCTTTTACCTCAGACATGTCGACACACACGCACCGACACACCACACACTCAGGGAATGCTCATCTGAAGACAATTCCCCCACAAGGCCCTTTGGAGAGACAGAGAGAGAGTATGCCAGCACACACCCCAGCGCTATTAACCCAGGAATAACACAGTAACTTAATGTTAACCCAGTAGCTGCTGTTTATATTGATTTTTGCGCCTAATTATGTGCTCCCCCTCTCTTTTTACCCTCTTCTACCGTGTATCTGCAGGAGAGAGGCTGGGGAGCTTCCTCTCAGCGGTGCTGTGGAGAAAAACATGGCGCTGGTGAGTGCTGAGGAAGAAGCCCCGCCCCCTCGACGGCGGGCTTCTGTCCCGCTTAAATATACATTTTCTTGTCGGGGGCTCACACATATATACAGTGCCCAACTGTATATATGTGTACTTTTGCCAAAGAGGTCCCAATTGCTGCCCAGGGCGCCCCCCCCCCCCCCCCCCCCTGCGCCCTGCACCCTCTACAGTGACCGGAGTATGTGAGGTGTGTGTGGGAGCAATGGCGCACAGCTGCAGTGCTGTGCGCTACCTCAGTGAAGACTGGAGTCTTCTGCCGCCGATTTCGAAGTCTTCTTGCTTCTTATGCTCACTCGGCTTCTGTCTTCCGGCTCTGCGAGGGGGGCGGCGGCGCGGCTCTGGGATCGGACGACGAGGGTGAGATCCTGTGTACGATCCCTCTGGAGCTGATGGTGTCCAGTAGCCTAAGAAGCAGGACCTATCTTCAGAGAGTAGGGCTGCTTCTCTCCCCTCAGTCCCACGATGCAGGGAGTCTGTTGCCAGCAGAGCTCCCTGAAAATAAAAAACCTAACAAAATACTTTCTTACAGCAAGCTCAGGAGAGCTCACTGAACAGCACCCAGCTCGTCCGGGCACAGATTCAAACTGAGGTCTGGAGAAGGGACATAGAGGGAGGAGCCAGAGCACACCAGAATCTAAATTCTTTCTTAAAGTGCCCATGTCTCCTGCGGAGCCCGTCTATTCCCCATGGTCCTTACGGAGTCCCCAGCATCCACTAGGACGTTAGAGAAAAGAGGAATGAATAAATAGTCTAGTGCAATGCGTTCTGCTGCAGTGTTGTTAGTAGGTGCGTACCAAAGGTAAATTACCTGTGAGATTATTCAAATAATGTTGTCATCGCCTTAGGATGTGCTGTTATCACAGCTGAGTATCTCCTTAGCAGGCTACATCACGTCGGGCAGCGGCAGCATCACCTGGTTTATACATAAATATATCAGATTATTTTGGCTCTTTATTTTTCTTTATTTGGAGTCTTCAATCTCCTGAGGCATAGGGGAAGACACTGTGATGTACAGCTGTAGGTTATAAATACATGCCGCAGTCATAAGGCCAATTAGCTAACTGTTTGCAGAATAATTCAGGTAAAATGACAGACTGTAGTCAGGAAGACCAACCGGTGTCGTAGTATCTGTAGACAGAGGGGATGATTCCGACGTGGGTTGCTCAGATGATTGACGGTGCAACCAATGGTGGTCATTCCGAGTTGATCGCTAGCTGCATTCGTACGCTGTGCAGCGATGAGGCAAAAAAACGGCACTTCTGCGCATGCATATGCGGCGCAATGCGCACGCGCGACATACTATTACAATGAACGATGTAGTTTCACACAGGGTCTAGCGAAGCTTTTCAGTTGCACTGCTGGCCGTAGAGTGATTGACATGAAGTGGGCGTTTCTGGGTGTCAACTGACCGTTTTCAGGGAGTGTTTGGAAAAATGCAGGCATGCCAGGAAAAACGCAGGCGTGCCAGGAAAAACGCAGGCGTGGCTGGGCGTACGCAGGGCGTGTTTGTGACGTCAAAACAGGAACTGAACAGTCTGAAGTGATCGCAAGCGCTGAGTAGGTCTAAAGCTACTCTGAAACTGCACAAAAAAACACTCCCAGTGGGCGGCAGCATAGCGTTTGCACGGCTGCTAAAAACTGCTAGCGAGCGATCAACTCGGAATGACCCCCAATGCGACCAATCTATGGGCTTAATTCAGCATGGATCGCTAGTCTGAGAATTCGCAAAATGAGCGATTATTGAATGAATGCACATGTTTAGCGTTTACATTGTGCACACGTGAGGGGTAACAGCGACAGAAAATGCATACAGCTCGTAATCGCAATGTAGCCGCTATTTGTCTGACAGGAAGCCGGCGTTTCTGGGCGGAAAGCTGCCGTTTTCTAGGTGTATCAGAAAAAACGCAGGCGTACCCTGGCGCTTTAGGGGAGGTCTCTGATGTCAGCGCAGACCACTTCCAGGCCGTCTCAGTCGCAGATTACTGGTAGCCTCAGCAGAGGCGGAACTCTTGGAGGCAGCGGAGTCTGCTGCCGCCGGGCTCCTGACCTGAAGGGGGCAACTCGTCTCCACTTCCGTGCCGGCCGCAATGAGTCAAACTGACTCAGTCCTGTAAGCCCGCGAGCCGCGGGCTGTAACGAGGTCCCTCCAGCGATCAGCCCCGGTAAATCACGGCACATGTGCGCGGCTACAGTGACTGTGGGAGTTAAGAGAGAAGCTGCTGCTGCCACCGTTGCTGCGGGTGAGTGTGCGGGGAGGGGAAGGTTGTTGGACACGCGTGCAAGGCAGTGTTATAGCTACAAAAGTCGGTACCACATGTTGAATGGGCACCTGGAGCTGAGGCTCTCCCCTGTGCCGAGTGTATCTGCTCAGCCCATGACTGCTACTAATCTGGGACTGCTTCTGCTGCCGACAATTAGGAACAAGGTGGCTTTGTTCTGGACACTAATCCTCATACAGACAATGCCTATAAAAAAAGGTATGTTTGCAGATATATAGGTGTGTGTGTGTGTGTGTGTGTGTGTGTATATATCATATATATACACACACACACACTAGTCACGAATGACCGCCACTCTGCCTCATCTCCCCCTCCACTCTGCCTCCCCCACCCACTGTTCTGATCTCCATTGCTCTATCTGCACCCCCCCCCCCTTTGCGAAGACCTTCTGTCCTATATAGTAGACAAGAAAAATATTGGTGCCCCCCAAACCCCTATATATTTATAGTGGTTCGGGGTGGGGCACCAATATTTCTCTTGCCTCCGGGCGCCTGAGACGAACTTACGCCACTGAGCCTCAGACCTACTCACATTTGCTCAGACGGCAAAAATCTTGTTCCAGAAATTGTGTATGCATCTGAGAATGGATTGTGATCTGCAACACATTCGCAAACTTGCATGGGGCGTTTTATTTTCCTGTCGTGGCGGCGCCTTTCTACTCACAGACATCTGCAGTTTCTCTGAATAGCGATCCATGCTAAATTAGGCCCAACGTACACTAGCGGCGGATCAGAGGCTCTGTCAGTGGGCGTTGCTGAACAAATACCCGCAAAAGCAATATTAGCATATTTTCTCAGATTCGCTGCGTCCATGATCGCAATAGGGACGGCGTTTGAGTCCACCATTGAATCAGGCCTTATAATATTATTATTATTATTATTAATAAAAAATATTGATAATAATTGTTATTATTATAATTATTTATTGATAATACACCTCAGCATGAGGCAAATGTCTCCCAGAAGAAGCGTTACTCTTTGCAAATCGTAGATCCAGATCAAAGGCCTGATTCACACCTAATCGTTGCTGTGCGTTTTCGCAAAGCGGGCGATCAGGTACTAACTGCGCATGCATATGCACCGCAATGCGCACACGTGTCGGACAACAACAAAGGGCATCACAAAAAATCAGATCGCACAGTCATTGCAAAGTGATTGACAGGAGGGAGGCCGTTTGTGGGTGGCAACTGCGAGTTATTGGCAGTGTCCGGAAATACGCAGGCGTGTCCAAGCGTTTTCAGGGAGGGTGTCTGACGCCAGCTGTAGGAGTAAGTCCTGGGCTGCGCAGAGACTGCACACAGTGTTTTTTTGTAACTCGGCGTACGCACACTTGCACGGTGAATTTACACTCCTCCTGGAGGCGGCGACTATCTGAATGCAGGACAGCAAAGTTAGCAGCCCAACGATCAGGTCTGCATCACTTCCCAAGTTTCCTGCTCCTCTATAATCTAGTAACACTGAGGAAGTAATTGTTTGGTGCTGAACTGAAGGCGTACACTTGTGGTCTCCTACACTGTGGCTTTAGGGGGTAATTCAGAGTTGATCGCAGCAGCAAATTTATTAGCAGTTGGGCAAAACCATGTTGCACTGCAGGTGGGGCAGATGTAACATGTGCAGAGAGAGTTAAATTTGGGTGGGTTATTTTGTTTCTGTGCAGGGTAAATACCAGCTGCTTTATCTTTACACTGCAATTTAGATTTTAGTTTGAACACACCCCACCCAAATCTAACTCTCTCTGCACATGTAATATCTGCCCCACCTGCACTGCACATGGTTTTGCTCAACTGCTAACAAATTCCGAGTTGATCGCACGTAGCAACTTTTTGCTTCTCGTGCGATCAACCTGCCGCCGCCTATGGGGGAGTGTATGATAGCGCAGCAGGGCTGTGAACGCTTGTGCAGCCCGGCTATGCTAAAAAAGTATCAAGTAAAACAAGACCGGGGCTGCAGTTACTCATCCAGTGCGACGGATCCAGCGATGAAGGTCTCGATCCTGACTTCAGACATCCAAACGCCTTGACGCGCCTGCGTTGAACTCACCACGCCTGGAAAACGGTGAGTATCCGCCCTGGACCGCCTCCCGCCTGTCCGTCTTCTTGCGATCGCGGCTGCGATCACATTTCTCGCTGGCGGCGGCGTTCTCCGGCAATGACGCGCATGCACAATGCATCCGCCGCGCATTTCCAACCCGTTTGCACCGCAGCGAGGAACCGCTGCGTGTGAACGGGTTGGAATGACCCCCTTAGTTGTACAAAACTTCCCCCTAACCGGCTACTCGGGTGAGCAGGGCGTGTTTTTGTTAGATCAGAGTGTGATTAGAATGTGCTACTTAGCAGAATTTGCAATTCTCACTGAATCGAGTTCTTCGTGTTTACAAATATTTATTTTTGATGTTGCAGATTTTAAAAGTAGTAAATTAAAGAGTGTAAGGATTTGATAGTTACGAAACACAAATAGTCAGTTCATACCTTCAGTGTTATATGCTTAATTAAGTTTAACAAAGAGGTGTAATTAACGCCAAATGAAGCTGCAAAGCTGTGGCGGTGCGATGATCTGCAAAAATTCTGTTACTGACACTTTAATCAGACAAAAGTTATTATTTTGTTTTCAATGTTATACAGAGAAGGGACCTGGAGCACAGACCGAAAGGGACACTTTCCAGGGCTAAAGAGATGAGAGTCAGCTTTGTTTTCACAGATTACGCATTTTATATCGTCAATAATCTCTTTATTTGTATAGTAGATATTTTGTCGACAGTCAATATGGTGACATCGCTATGTCAAAGGAAGATTGCCGACACACTTGTAATGTTATTTAAAGCATTTTGGCCCTCATTCCGAGTTGTTCGCTCGTAAGAATTTTTCGCAACGAAGCGATTAGTTGCAAACTGCGCATGCGCAACGTTTGCAGTGCGTCTGCGCCAAGAAATTTGCAAAAGAGTTTGGTATTTTACTCACGGCCTAATGAAGAAATGTCATCGTTCTGGTGATCGGAGTGTGATTGACAGGAAGTGGGTGTTTCTGGGCGGAAACTGGCCGTTTTATGGGTGTGTGCGAAAAAACGCTTTCGTTTCTGGGAAAAACGCGGGAGTGTCTGGAGAAACGGGGGAGTGTCTGGGTGAACGCTGGGTGTGTTTGTGACGTCAAACCAGGAACGAAACTGACTGAACTGATCGCAGTGGCAGAGTAAGTCTGGAGCTACTCAGAAACTGCAAAGAAATTTCTATTCGCAATTCTGCTAATCTTGCGTTCGCAATTCTGCTATGCTAAGATTCACTCCCAGTAGGCGGCGGCTTAGCGTATGCAATGCTGCTAAAAGCAGCTAGCGAGCGAACAACTCGGAATGAGGGCCTTTAATAATATCTTCTTGACACATGATGCAACAGGATATTTAAAGCTAGAATGTTGCCAAAGTTAAAATGCTTTCAGTAGCATTACAACTGTGCAATCTCCTGTCGACATAATGATGTCAACACATTTACTGTCAACAAGCTATGTGTATACCATGGTTGAATCCTCTTGTTTACTATAATGCTAAATTATCTTGTCCCACTCCTTAGAGTTACGATCAGGGCGATTATAAGTTGTATTCATCATACCTCCCAACATACAGCGCTGGTCACAGGATTATTATGCATTGGTATGAGTGCATTAGAGTGAACGCTGTGATTCTTCGGAACCCAATTTTTATTTTGACCTGCATTTTATGGTGTAATTTCCATGTACTTTGGTTAGATACATTCTCTGTCAGATTGTATCCACTGTTACCGGCCTCTAATTGTCTTCTTAGAGAGAGGTGGATGAAACGCCGTCCATTGCATAATCCTGCCATCCACTACCATGTGTCTGACACCAGCATTTGTAATATCCTCACCGTGCATGTTTACAATTAGAGATGTGCGGTTCTGCAGAAATCTGAATATAACCGAATTCTGTGGATCCGAACTGAATGAAAACCCGGTCTGGATATTCCCTCGGTTCGGATTTCAGATTTTTTAATAGATTTTTAGCAGTACCAAAAACCAAATTCGAACAAAAACACTTGAGGGTGGGTTTGCCAAAACCAAAAATGATGATGTATTAGAACAAAAACCAAAACATGGCGGTTCGCGCACATCTCTATCTACAGGCATGCGTTTACCATCACGGCTGCTTGACCGGCAACAATGTCCCGAAGGTGAGTATCAGGGTATGGGTTAGGCACTGGCATATTTATAATGGGTGTAGTGCGTGCGGAGCACACGGACCCCCAGGGTCCACGGGGGCCCACACCGCACACCCTGCACCCATTATTTTGAATACTTACCCTCCGGAGTCTCACGGCACAGCAGCAGCGCTGCAGAAATCGCTGGGAAATTGGCATGGCACCATTCTCTCTGTGTTTTGCGCATGCGCAGTAGAAAAATCCCCGGGAAAATGGCTGCCACACCATTTTCCCGGAGATCTGCCCATGCTCTCTAAGCTCAGGGACAGTGCGTGGGTCACTGTGGGGGTGGAGGGGGGGGGGGGGTGGGATGGGGTTGTCCCTAGCCCATAGGCGTTTCTACCAGGGGGGGCCCACGCCACATACGTTGCACCCATATTTTCATGCTCATCTCTCCGAAGTCCACAACTGGGCGCTGCAGCGGCAGGCGATATGGCAAAAAAAAACATCAAAAATGGCCGCCGCACATGCGCAGTTCGACCTTTGTCTCCAAAACATGGCGGGCGCCATGTTTCGGGAGACCTGCGCATGCACCGTGGAGAAGAGGGGGCCCATCCGGAGTGTGCAGATGGGCACCCTCCTCTCTTAAGACGCCCCTGCCCTAGCCGCAACTGCCTGAGGGTTAGAGTAGGGGACGGGGGACAAGGGATGAGGGATGGGGGGGTTTACAAATACTTACCCCCTCCAATGTTGGGATCTTCATTGTTGGGATGCCGCGATTGGTCATGTTACCGCCGGCATTCCAACCCCCGTAATATAGTATGTATTCCCTATTTATAATACACTGTATGCATGCTTATATTTATCCTGTGCAGAGTCGGACTGGCGCACAGGGGAACAGAGGAAACCACCGGTGGGCCCCACTTCCTGTGGGCCCTCCTCTAGGGATCAGGTTCCAGACTCTATCCTAGTGCACTTGAATTATGCATTATACATATGTTACGTTATACTTTACAAGAATATGGTTTATTATATATTTACCATTCGGCACAGAAAATATACTTTTTAATGGTTAGCCATAAGGGTGTGGCCACGCCCCCACTTGAGCCTGGCCACACCCTTAAGCATGGGCCCCTACAACAGCATCACCCCGGTGGGTCCTTCATGCCCCAATCCGACACTGATCCTCTGTATGTGTTTTCATAAGCTAGGCTGATAAGTTAGCGTGATGTGTTGCTGCTGTATTACAGTATTACAGTTATAGTAGATCTATGTATTTCGCTATCAGGGAACCCGTCTTCCTGCGGCCACTCAGTAATACCCGTGTAACATGCAGAACGTTGCATTCAGCACTGGGAGGCTTTGGGGAATTGATTAGAAGAAAACCTACACAAAGCAGGAACATCGGCTGCACTAACGCCTTGTCACGCCATACATTATTGAAGTGCAGTTTGCCGCTTGGAAAGGATTAAGGTTTGACCTGTGAGGTCATCAATATCCGCTAATACTACACGTATACATACCCCATGTGTCATCTTGTTGGTGCATTGTCCTAGTGATGCTCGTCATGTTACTTTGTTGTGCAAGTCCAATTTAAACCTCTACTTTGTAAGCAGGGAAATCCACACTGCGATAATTAACCAGCTATGTACTGTGCCTGTAGGGAGACCTAGAGGGATGTATGAAATGAATCTTGTTCATCACACTGGCGTGCGTCGATGGATGAATGAATAAGTGAAGAGAGCGATCATAATTGGGAAGGGGGTTTTTTATGTATAAACGTAGAGATGAGTGATAACATTGAGGCAAATGTCATGTCTCTATGGACTTCTTGGAGAGAGATAAAGTGGATGGAGATAAAGGGGTCTATTTACTAAGCCTTGGATGGAGATAAAGTACCAGCCAATCAGCTCCCAACTGTCATTTTTCACACACAGCCTATGACATGGCAGTTAGGAGCTGATTGGCTGATACTTAATCTCTGTCGACTTTATTTCTCTCCAAGGCTTAGTAAATAGACCTCAAAGTACCAACCAACTACCCCCTAACTGCCATGTCATAGGCTGTGTTTGAAGAATGGCAGGAGCTGGTTGGTTGGTACTTTATCTCCGTCCACTTTACACCTCTCCAAGGCTTAGTATATAGACCCCTATGTTCCTGTATGATACAGTCTTGAGCTCTCACTATGCTCAGACAGGAATGTATCGCTTTATCTGCTTTATATACTGTTGGCCATCATTGCCAGTCATCTCCACATGGAATGGCCATTGACCATTGATGGTTCGTTATCAATGATGGTGGTAACTAGTTTTACCATTGATGGGAAAGTTCCTTCTCTTGTATGTACTGCTCATGTGTGGCCATAGAACGCGATTCAGGGGTGGGCACTTCGTATCGATGCTCCGTTTACGGGTACAGCAGCAATGTGAAAATATGCCCCATGCCAGCATTGCAGATCCGTGTGGTGCGCCCAAAGACGGAGCTTTGGTGATGATGGTAGCAACCATCGGCCATCTGAGTAAGCCTATGTTTACTCAAAATTACCGCCGGAACTCCTCTGCCGTGGGCCAGGGAATCTACAATAGAACACCATGGCCTCTGCCCGCCCAGGGGCACTCTCCCACTCTGTATACGGTTCCCGTTGCTGCCTCATTCCACCCCAAGCCAACTGCAGCATGTCAGCCATGCCGCACGTTGGGAGCACTGTGTGCAATCTCACACACAGAGCGCACACCTCTCAACATCAGAGATGTACACAGACCATCGGATTTGCATATAGCGATAATCAGATCCATTCCGTTGTGTATGCGCAGACCCCAACCATCGATGGTTAGAAACCATCAACCATCTACAGTTAACCCAACGGATGGCCACTTCTACTCTGTCCTCAGCTCTTCCTTCAGCTGCTCCATGAGCCTGATTCAGGCCCGGTTGCTATGAAGGAAATCACGCAACATCTCAATATCGATAGACTACACATGTGCAGGACCCGTAAGTCGCAAATGCAGTATGGTTCCTGCGTCGTCACTCGCAAAGCAGCTGGAGACATAAGGTGATTGACAGTCTATAGCCATTTGTGGGCGGCGAGGGGCTCCGTTTCACAAAATGGAGGCGTGTTGCCCCGGTTTTGTGGGAGAGCCGAGGCCAGGGTCTGTCGATGCAGATTTCCTGGCCTCAGCGACGAAGCTGCGGCGGATGGTCTGCGTAACCTAATGGTTACTCAGCTGGGCAATGGTGTCGCAAGTCATCCGATGTTGCATCTTCGGACGCAGCACTGAATCACGCATGCATGCAGGGGGCGACTACTTATACCTGACCCCTCCTGCTGCATCGCTGCTGCTTCCAAGGAAACAGCTATGCTTACCACAACGCACCTGAATAAGGCACCATGGGGGTCATTCCGAGTTGTTCGCTCGCAAGCCGCTTTTAGCAGCTTTGCACACGCTAAGCCGCCGCCTACTGGGAGTGAATCTTAGCTTATCAAAATTGCGAACGAAAGATTAGCAGAATTGCGAATAGACACTTCTTAGCAGTTTCTGAGTAGCTCCACACTTACTCGGCATCTGCGATCAGTTCAGTGCTTGTCGTTCCTGGTTTGACGTCACAAACACACCCAGCGTTTGCCCAGACACTCCTCCGTTTCTCCAGCCACTCCCGCGTTTTTCCCAGAAACGGCAGCGTTTTTTCGCACACACCCATAAAACGGCCAGTTTCCGCCCAGAAACACCCACTTCCTGTCAATCACACTACGATCACCAGAACGAAGAAAAAACCTTGTAATGCCGTGAGTAAAATACCTAACTGCATAGCAAATTTACTTGGCGCAGTCGCACTGCGGACATTGCGCATGCGCATTAGCGACTAATCGCTCCGTTGCGAGAAAAAAATAACGAGCGAACAAATCGGAATGACCCCCCATGTCTTGTGTTACCATGGCAACGTATAGTCAATGGGCCTTTTTTTCACCTTTTATATAATCTTTATTGAAAAAGGCTCAGGCCACTTCCAAAAAAATAACCCTATTTTAGTCTCCAACATAGTATTGGGATATCACATTAATTATAGTTTATTTGTGACAGTATGGGGATATAGGTGGTCATTCCCAGTTGATCGCTCGCTAGCAGTTTTTAGCAGCCGTGCACACGCTATGCCGCCTCCCACTGGGAGTGTATTTTAGCTTAGCAGAAGTGCGAATGCTATGCCACCCAATGGGCGGCGGCATAGCGTTTGCACGGCTGCTAAAAACTGCTAGCGAGTGATCAACTCGGAAACGACCCCCTTTGTTGTATGCAGCTATTGTGTAAACAATTACATTATTGCATTAATCACTATCCTCCCGGAAAAGTGCTTATCCACTGACGCGCAACATGCAGGCACAAAAAAACAACAACATAGGACAAGATACAATTTCTCAGAGTTGACACAAAACTGAAATTAAGAAACGCTGCTAACAAACGCCATTTCTACCTCTTTATCTTAGTACCGCACTTTCCGCACTGGTGTAAACACCGCATTCCAAAAACAAAAGGGAAAAAAAGGCAAGAAAAGTACAAAACAGACGCACCGCAAGCATCATAAGCCAGCGCAATCACTCCACCTTAGTAAATACCGCTGAGGTGGGCAAACCATTTCTACATACTGGGTCTGATTACGCGCTAGTTTCATCTAGGTACAGCAGTAAGTTATTTCTCTTACAAAATAACACCATGATGACCACATTCTCTTTTCAGTGTTATGTCTCTTTAATACAATGAATGAAGGTCATCCGCAGGATTTTCCAGGCGCTGGGATATAAGGGCTGATTAGCCGCCTTTATATGTGCATCTGCATTCCGTGCTACGTTGATGAATCAGCTGGAACTATACATTACAAATTACTTAATTGTGCACGTCGGATTTAAATAAACCTTTTATTGCCTAAATTGGTGTATGCAAATTTGTATTCTCAAATGCAGCTTGATGGCCATATGCACAAAAATAAGCCGAAGATAAAAAAAAAACCCTCACATAAACTCAGCGTTAAATGACTGCCACACGTAAAGATGTCTTATATACATGAGCCAGTGTAAAATCCCCGAACCTTTACAGAACCTGATATATTTGTTATTACGTTTGCAGTATGGACCTGATTCAGTCTTTGGGTGCAGCAGCAACCCTAAAATATTGGAATGCCGGAGGTGTCTTTGGACCTAATTCAGACCTGATCGCAGCAGCAAAATTGTTCCCTAATGGGCAAAACCATGGCCCTATTTCCGAGTTGATCGCACGTAGAAACTTTTTGGTGATCGCGCGATCAACTTGACGCCGCCTATGGGGAAGTGTATTTCTGTATAGCAGGGCTGCGATCGCTTGTGCTGCCCTGCTATGCTAAAAAAGTTTCCTGCAAAACAAGACCAGGGTCAGACCTACTTACCCTGTGCGACGGATCCAGCGACGAAGGTCCCGGAATTGACATTAGACATCCGCCCTCCAAACGCCTGAACACGCCTGCGTCCACCTCACCACGCCTGGAAAACGGTCGGTTGACACCCTGGAGCGTCTCCCGCCTGTCAGTCTTCTTGCGATCGCCGCTGCGATCACTTTCTCCGCTGGAGACGTCGCTGTCCGCCGCCGGCTGTCGCCGGGCAATGACGCGCGTGCGCAATGCATCCACCGCGCATGCGCAGTTCCAACCCGTTCGCACTACTGCAACAAACTGCAGCGTGTGAACGGGTCGGAATGACCCCCATGTGCACTGCAGGGGGGGCAAATGTAACATGTGCAGAGAGAGTTCGATTTGGGTGGGGTGTGTTCAAACTGAAATCTAAATTGCAGTGTAAAAATAAAGCTGCCAGTATTTACCCTGCACAGAAACAATATAACCCACCTGCACTGCACATTGGGGGTAATTCAGAGTTGATCGCAGCGGCAAATTTGTTAGCAGTTGGGCAAAACCATGTGCACTGCAGGTGGGGCAGATGTAACATGTGCAGAGAGAGTTAGATTTGGGTGGGGTGTGTTTAAACTGAAATCTAAATTGCAGTGTAAAAATAAAGCAGCCAGTATTTACCCTGCACAGAAACAAAATAACCCACCCAAATCTAACTCTCTCTGCACATGTTACATCTGTCCCACCTGCAGTGCAGCATGGTTTTGCCCATTAGAGAAAAAAATTGATGCTGCGATCAGGTCTGAATTAGGCCCTTTAAGCATTCAGTGCTGATCTAAGTGCTGCGTCCAAAAACGTAGTATGGTTTTACCATTGCGACCAACAGTCATGATGGTCGCAGCCCTCCACCATCTAAGCTTACTCAGACTGGCCACTGGAACTCCTCTGCCAAGGCAAAGAAATCTGCATCCAAAAGCTCAGAGCCCGGCCATTGGCACACCTACAAAACGGGGGAAACAACTTCCTGAATAGGTCCCCTTCGTCGCACACTCTCCATCTCAAAATGGCCACAGCACTGCGCCTGATGACACCTCTGGCTGCGTTCATTATTACACTTCAACAATTCCATTAGGAATTACTTTTTAGTTACTAATTCATCGCAAGCAAATTTTAATATATACTGTTTTTTTTTTTTTAGGACACATTGGTTTTGTTCTTGAAATTGTTTTCTTAGCATTAAAATCTATAAACTAGCAAAAAAACCTGTCAAAAATCCGCCCAAAAAACAATTTTTTTCATTTGCACTTCTAGAATATTACTCTAATCCCCTTTAAGTACCTGCGTAGAAAATATATAAATAGTGGTTTACGGATAGAAACAGGGATGTGTTTTATTTTTTCAACTTATTTTATTTAAAAAAACAAACAAAAAACGCAATCTGGATCTATTAGTAACTACAGTGCGGAAACAATTACTTTGTAACAACAGCAGGGAGCTCTGATTGTAGTAACTAATTCCTTATACGGAATCAGAGGCATGCAGTGATGGTAGAAGCTGATTGGATGGCCACGGCTCCTTCTCCAATCGGTTGCTACTTTTATGACACACCTCCAGCCCAGAGCCCCTCTTATCCAATCATCAATGATAATTTTAAAAATCGAATTCATTGTGAATGACAGAGCCCACGTACGATGGACCTCAGTCCCTAATAAAATAATTGTCTTCTTTCTGTTTTCAAAATTTGCAAGTAGCGTCTATTACCGAGCACTAAATATATATATGCAGAATAATGTAAATTTCAACTCGATTGAGAGTCATTTTTAAATGTCTCATAAATTATTGCATGAAAACCTTTACTTTCAGCGTGGAGTCGACTTTATAGAGATAGTGTTTGCATTTTTTAAAAGACTAATCCCTTTAATAACTATATTTGCATGGCAGGTACGAAGCTTAATCAAAGTTCCCCACAATGACATTTGTATATTGAAAACAAACAGTTCCTTCGCTGGAAGAGACTTTCATGAAGCTAACCAAAGGCTCTGAAAATGATGCGTCTTAAATCAATGCACAGTTTAGTCAGGTGTTGGCTTAAGCGTGGGGCTCTCCCAAACTATATTTGCTTGACGGCACCCATCATGCATTGCAAAGCGTTCCAGTGCCTGTGGCTCGCCTCTTGCTGCTTCCTTGTAATTCTTCAATATCACCGTTACTCTTTATTGTTTTATGTAGTTTGATAAATCACCTGTATAATTAGTGCTTAAAGTGGTCCTAGAGAGGTGATTGAACTGACCACCTCCCCAAGCCTCAAAAAAGGGGTGTGGTCTCAAAAAGCGCGTGGTCACACAATAGTAATAATGGCCACAGTGGTAGCACCCAATAATATACATAATGCCCACCGCAGTAGCGCCCCTTATACCATGCCCATAGTAGTAGTGCTCCTTATGCAATGTCCACTGTACTGGTAGTGTCCACAGTGGTAGTGCCCCTTATACAGACCCCATAGTAGTGGTGCCCCTTATGTCCCCAGTAGTAGTGCCTCTTATGTCCCCAGTAGTAGTGCCTCTTATGTCCCCAGTAGTAGTGCCTCTTATGTCCCCAGTAGTAGTGCCTCTTATGTCCCCAGTAGTAGTTCTCCTTATATAATGTCCACTGTACTGGTAGTGCCCACAGTGGCAGTGTCCATTATATAGAGCCCATAGTAGTGGTGCCCCTTATGCAATGCCCCCAGTAGTAGTGCCCCTTATGTCCCCAGGAGTGATGCCCCTTATAAAGTGCCCCCTTTACAATGCCCTCATTAGTACTACCCCCATTAGTAATGCCCTTAATGGTAATGCACCTGTGTAGTATTGCCCCCAGTAGTAATGTTGCCTGTAGTAATACTCCCAGTCATTTAGCCCCAAGTAGTTTAGCCCCAGTAGTTATGCCCCCAGTGGTAATGCCCCTGCAGTTATGACCCCAGTAGTTTAGCCCCTGTAATTTAGCCCCCATGTAGTTTGTCGTTAGTAATGCCTCCAGTAGTTTGCCCACTTGTAGTTTAGCCCCCAGTAGTAATGCCCCCTGTAGTTTGCCCCCTTGTAGTTCAGCCCCTGTAGTCATGCCCCCTTTAAGTTTGCCCCCTTTTAGTTGAGCCCCCAGTAGTAATGCCCCCAAATAGTAATGCCTCCAGTAGTTTAACCCCTGTAGTTATGCCCCCAGTAGTTTAGCCCCCTGTAGTTTGCCCCCAATTAGTAATACCCCCAGTAGTAATGCCCTTCCGTAGTTTGACCCCAGTAGTAAAGCCCCCAGTAGTTTAACCCCTGTAGTTATGCCCCCCTGTAGTAATGCCCCCAAGTAGTAATGCCTCTGTAGTTATACCCCCAGTAGTAATGCCCTCCTGTAGTTTGCCCAGTAGAAATGCCCTCCTGTAGTTTGCCCACAGTAGTAAAGCCCCCCAGTAGTAATGCCCCCAGTAGATGCGTCGCTACACATTGGTGGAAAAACAATACAAAACACCTTACTCGCTGAGCCCCGCTCCCACGTCTGACCGCTGCACTGCAGTCCTTTCGGCGCCCGCTCAGCGCACACTGACAGAGCCGGAAGCCGGAGCCAGTAGTGAGCTCCTGCCTCCGGCTGTCTACTGTGGAGAGAGAGCCGGGCGCCCGCTGGCAATACAATCTCAGCGGGCGCCCAGTATCTTCCAGCGGCGCCGGCACACTTCGGGTTAGGTGAGCCGGAGGAAGCGGAACTGCGTTCCGTCTCCAAGTGGAACTGACGGAACGCAGTTCCGCCCCATTCCGGCTTACTTTAACCCCTGTATATAATAACTTAACACACTATGGGGTCTATTCAATGCATGTCGGATCCTCTCTGACCGAGAGGATCCGACAGTGCAGTATTCCATTAGTAGGCATTTCCGACAGGTTTTGTCCATTTCCGACAATGCTGATCCAACTTTTTTTTAAGTTGGATCAGCATTGTCGAAAACGGGCCAAAAAACTGTCGGAAATGGCAGCTAATTCGACAAAACACGTGTATCCGTGGCTAATCCGCAGATCCACGTGTTTTTTTCGACAAGTCAGAATTGGCTATGTCGCCCCGATTAAATAGGATGAATCCTGATTCGACCCAAAAAAGTCGGAAACTGGCGTCTTTCTGACTTGACGGCAGTTCCAACTTCAATTGAATACACCTATAAGTAGAAATGCAGCAAGCACACAGACAACTAAAATGCAGATTAAAGAGGTGTAATTATGTGAAAGGGGGCAAAAAAACAAAACAGTGCAAACCTCTGCTGCAGCCAAATAACGGTATTTAAATAAATTTAGTGTCAGCCACCACAGCACAACCAGGATTGGGTGGTACCACTTCCCCTTAACTGACATACGACTAGCCCCTCCCTGAGATGAGACCAGCTCCTCCCCTGAGGTACAGATGATCTAGCTGTTCTCAAAGGAGAAGTGACACCCAGCTGCTTTGTGCAAATAAGAGGCCGCTTAGGGGCGTTGCTCTCCGTCAAGTTCTATCGATGTCTATATACCCTGGACGTGCCCCTGAGGCTGTCTCCAGCTATAGATCCATACAAGGTCTCCCTGTTACTCTATACCACCCCTGCTTCTATCAAGGAGTGCACCATTACACACCACTCTGGTATATGCTTCACTACCATCTTGTGCACTACTATACCCAGCATGCCCAAGGCTGCACTTTTTAGCACCTAAATCGCTTTTTTACTAATGTAATGCTTTTTAAAACCCTAATTACTACTTCACATCTATGTAACACTTTTAGTACTGAGCTGTTACTTCTTATTTATGAAACACATTTTAACACTTAGGGGGTATTCAATTTATGCCATTTTTTTTGACCAGTCGAAAAAACTGCACTTTTTGCCTGTTTTTTGGGTCGAATTCAATGCCCATGCCATTTTTTCGACTGGTCAAAAAATCTGCACAGGCGAAAACCACGTGGATGGATGAATTCGTGTTTTGACAAATTTGCGGGCGTTTTTGACAGTTTTTTGGTCCATTTTTGCCAATGCCGATTCAACAAAAAAAAAACAGAAAAGGCATGGCAAAAATGGACCAAAAACTTTCTAAAACGCCTGCTATTGAATAGCCACAGGTCGAGTTGGTGTCAATTTTCCGACTGTCGGAAAACTCGGCACTAATTGAATATACCCCTTAAACTGCTTCTTCTCAGTAGTGTGATACCTAGGGGGGAGGGGGGGGGGGATTTGTTGGGTTGGGTTGTTCCGGCCTGGGGGAGTTCCATGCTCTGGACTAGAACTTTAGGAATGTTAGGGATGAGGTCACCTGGCTGTGGTAGGTGAGCCCTTATTTTTTGGCAATATGCTAAGAACCTCAATTTTACTCCATGTTACATTGCAGAGTTTATTATAATTGTTCTGATTGCCAGTGTACTTAGTGTTGAGAGTGTGCACCTGCATTTTCTCTTTTTTGTGTGAGGCAGTACAAGTCTCAGCATGGTAGCACCGATTATTATATTTAGAATTAGGGTGTGCAGTCCAGCCACCCATCATGTACACTACACTTTGTATGGCTAGCCCCACTGCCGCATAAAATGGGTTACAGCGATCACTGACCCTGTATACAGTGTGTCTGATGTATTACATGCATTGCACTCTGTTGGTTATACTGTAGCATGTTATGTGCTAATTACGCCCTCTTCATAGGCTTGTCACACTCATTCTAAACTCAAGCATTTGGAAACCCTGCTCTAGTATCCTGCACTAGCCCCTGCTAAGGTTTAGGTTAGTAGAGATACATTACAGAACTAGATTGCATGGGTTTTCCAGGGATTTTACAAAATCATGAGAAATCCCTTTCGGTAATGTAGAAACAATTGCAGTATATTGATTACTGATTATGTTGTTTTACCATATTCTCTTTGGTGTATTCATAGGAGACTATTCTTTGTATTTATTAAACTTTGTCTTCATCCTATTAGGCCTCTGGCACCTGGGAAATAAGATTTGAGGCCTGGTGTTTGTGCATAGACCTAGAACAAGTGATACTCAGATTTAATAGTATGTATTTAGGCAGAAAATCCAAATACGCATGTGCTTAAACTACACTGTGATGGAAACCATGATTACACGCAGCACTTGCGCTATTTTTAAATCTCCATATTTCTCTATTTTTTCCTTCATTGCACCATTGTCTCAAGCTTTTCCTTTATTTCACTGTTTTTTTTCCCCCCAAAAAATTCAAGAAACAGGAGTAATTACAAATTATACAAATATTTATGAAATAAATACATTAAATTTCCATTTTGTATATACAATTGTAATCATTGCATCAGTTTGAGACCTAGGCCTATATTTACTAATATTCGTGTTTGAGTCGGTTTGTGCAGTGTTTAAACTCGTTTGGTATCGGGTGCATTTTCATGCAACTTTTTGAAACTATGGGGGTCATTCCGAGTTGTTAGTTCGTTATTTTTTTCTCGCAACGGAGCGATTAGTC
The DNA here is from genome assembly GCF_028390025.1 of Pseudophryne corroboree. Lineage (NCBI taxonomy): Eukaryota > Metazoa > Chordata > Amphibia > Anura > Myobatrachidae > Pseudophryne > Pseudophryne corroboree. Next base: position 472,799,026 of record NC_086451.1, read on the forward strand.
GCTAATGCGCATGCGCAATGTCCGCAGTGCAACTGCGCCAAGTAAATTTGCTATGCAGTTAGGAAGTTTATTCACGGCATTACGAGGTTTTTTCATCGTTCTGGTTTATGTGATTGACAGGAAGTGGGTGTTACTGGGAGGAAACTGGCCATTTTATGGGAGTGTGTGAAAAAACGCTACAGTTTCTGGGAAAAACGCGGGAGTGGCTGGAGAAACGGAGGAGTGTCTGGGCGAACGCTGGGTGTGTTTGTGACGTCAACCCAGGAACGACAAGCACTGAACTGATCGCACTGGAAGAGTAAGTCTCGAGCTACTCAGAAACTGCACAGAGAAGTCTTTTCGCAATATTGCAAATCTTTCGTTCGCAATTTTGATAAGCTAAGATTCACTCCCAGTAGGCGGCGGCTTAGCGTGTGCAAAGCTGCTAAAAGCAGCTTGCGAGCGAACAACTCGGAATGAGGGCCTATATACGCCAAGTTACGAAGCAGTCGACTTTATGGTTTTCGTGTTTTCCGATATCGAAGCCAGTCGGGTTTTTTTGGCACATTTACGGCCGTCATTGTCGTTTGCGTACGTGTTTTTGTTGTTTTTGCTGGTTTATTTTCTAAGTTAAACGCGGCAGGGTTTTTTTTAAACCCCGGCCGCATTTTCACTTTTAGTTTAGTTTTTCATCCCCGTTCGTGATTGGTTGTGTTCAGATGTAGGAGTGTCTGTGCGCAACCATATAAATACGCCCCAAACCGTCCGCACCTCATGGGTTTAGTTAGTGGTGAGGAGGGAGGTTGTGCTGTGGAGGTTGGTGAGTTTTTGGTTTGGTGAGGAGTGTTGTTTGCGATTTCTGAGTGTAGTATTGTGTTTGAAAGTAGTCTTGTCATTCTTGTTTTTTGTGGTTTTGTCAAATTTTTGGTCCAAGTATTTTTTATTTATAGTCCCTTGTCAGTGTTTGTGTGTGTGTGTGTGTGTGTGTGTGTGTTGTGCAGTGGTAGTGGAGGAGTGTGTTGTTTGTCATTTTTTTTTCTGCGTTAAGTGTTTAGACACACAACTATGTGTGACTCAGAGGTGGGTGAGGTGGAGGGTGTGAGTGAGGGGGAGGAGGTCGGTCAGGTGGAGGAGGTGAGTGTGAGTGAGGTTAGTGAGGTGGAGGAGGTGGGTGAGGTTGCTGCAGCAGCCTCTAGTGACAGTGATAGTGACAGTCAGACAGCTCCGCAGCCACGCACCACTACTGAGACTGGGCGGAATGTCAAGTTTAGTTATGCAGAAAATGTGGCATTGGTGCGGGAGCTGATGAAGTATCAGCGGCAGCTATTTGGGCCTGAGTCCGCCAAGGTGCCAACACGGAAGAAGACGGTGTTGTGGGCGAAAGTTGTCGCTGCTGTCAATAGTGAGGGGGTGGTCAAGCAGACGGAGGACACGTGCCGCAAACGGTACAATGACATAAAGCGACGTGTCAAGTCCAAAATGGCCAAGGAGGCCAAGTCGGCTCGAAAAACCGGTGGTGGGCAGCCCTATATTGCAAGATATCTGGAGTATGAGGAGCCCATGCGGAGTGTAATACCACCTGAAGTAGTCTCTGCAACCCATGTCCGGGATTCAGATAGGCCCAGGAAGAATGGTGGGCATGTGTATTTGCATTAACATTCTATGACCTTACTTTTTTTTTTTTTTTGTCAAATGTGTGTCATGTGACGTTGCATATTACTCCCATCTTCAAGTGTGTGTCAGCAAATACATTTTTTTTGTAATGTTTTCTACAAAAGTCAATGTAACATCTTACTTTATTGTATGTCATGTGTGTTTTTTTTCTGTATATTTTCCATGTGTAGTTTGGATTTGGTGTGTCATTGAATTGTCCAGCAATAATGTTTTCCTTTTGCACATTTTTAAGTTTTTAATTTGGACTATGGGGGTAATTCCAAGTTGATCGCAGCAGGAATTTTTTAGCAGTTGGGCAAAACCATGTGCACTGTAGGAAGGGGGGGGGGGGGGGGCAGATATAACATGTGCAGAGAGAGATAGATTTGGGTGTGGTGAGTTTAATCTGCAATCTAAATTACAGTGTAAAAATAAAGCAGCCATTATTTACCCTGCACAGAAACAAAATAACCGACCCAAATCTAACTCTCTCTGCAAATGTTATATCTGCCCCCCCTGCAGTGCAAATGGTTTTGCCCAACTGCTAAAAAATATCCTGCTGCAATCAACTTGGAATCACCCCCTATGTTTTATATTTAGGTTATCCATGTGCAATGTTGCAAAAACAGTGGTTGTCATGTTAGAGGCTGGAGTAGTGGAAAGTGGTTTGGAAACCACTTACATGTGTAATGTTATTAGTACTGAATGTAATTTTTTTTTTAAAAAAGCCACTACTGTTTGTTCAGTTTGAGTCTGTATTTGTACCCTGACACAACACTGCAGTGTAATTTTTTTTTTTTTTTTTGGGGGGGGGGGGGGGGGGGGGGTTGTTTTTGTTTGGCTCATATAGTGGTAATGTGTGTTTGGAGTGCCACATCACAGAGCAATTTCTATATTGCATTTGCAAATTTTTTCCTTTCATTACAAAATGAAGATGTGTGTGTTTTTGGTTGTTAGTGTATGTATTTTTACTTGTGTCCTATGTGTGTGTCCTGTACATGTTTTCCTGTGTTGCACTTTCCATAGTGCATATGGCTATTGGACAATGTTTCTTGTTTTATGTAGTGGGTTTTTGGTTTACGGTCCTTATGTTTTAAAAAAAAATAAAACAAGCATTTTTTAAAGAATTAATGTTTATAAGCATAATGGGTGGATGTATCAACAATAGCATGAATACATGATTTTTTATTTTGGTTTTACAGTGTTGGGAAAAAGCAGTACTGGTCGTCCTACAGTAACTCCCATGACATCTGATGATGATGATGCTGCGGAAGCAGGTAAAGTGTCCATTGTAGTATAGGGTATGTTTGTAAAGGAATGGCCATAACAAAATGTAACTTTCAATACTAGGTCCATCAAAAGAAGTTTGTAGCAACAGAAGTCGGACTTCTGTAACACACCACCAAAAAAAACATGTGGCAGCAAAGAAAGCAAGGTCTGATGTCCAGGGCCAACCACAGCAGGCTACCCCGCCACGAAGATTATCGACAGTATGTTCTGTCCCTCCACTCCAAATTTTGGACACACCTCCAAGACGTGAACCACACTCCCCTCATCTTGATTGTGAGTATCAAACTGAAATAAATTTAATAAATGTCAGATCGTAATAAAACTTTTACTTAAACGCATTAAGTCAAAACACATCAAAATCTGATATACTTACCGAAGTCAGTAAAACATGAAATGGAATCCTAGCAAAATGGCCTTGTCCACATACTGTAAAGATATGTATGTCCACTTCAGCCATACAGTAGCACATTGTGTGTAAGATGCTGCAACAGAAACCCATGTGTAATTTTGGAAAATAGTAAGGTTGTTTATCAAATTTTCACATGTGTGTTTGACCTAACATTGCCAAATACATATAAAAACATTACTATGTTTATTTTTGAAAAGCTATAAGGTAACACATTATGGATTACAAAGTGTTTTTATGGTGGAGTATGTCTTATCTACAATAAAACTAATGTGTTTGCTTTCACAATGAAGTAACCAGACACATTTGCCACAAACAGGCATATGTATGTATTTACGTTATGAGTGATGATGATGCTAGGCAATATATCTGAAAGCAACAGTCAATGACATGTGTTCCATGTTTATTGATTTGTTAGAATTTATCAAACATATGGATAACTAACAGATATTTTTTTTAAATTACAGCTTTTAGTCCTGGTAACAGCATCCCTCCGCAACAACAGCAACACAGAGACATGGATGAGACAATCATGTTAGAAATGCAGCCATTAAGCCAAGGAATCAGCCCCCCAGCACCTGTGAGTACACCACCACAGCAAAGCACACCACCACCACAACAGAGCCCAACAACACCAGTAACACAAGGCACTGATTACGTGTTTTGGAACATTTGGGCTAGACAGCAGGCCACTAATGAAGATTGCCTGTGTAGGCAGACACAAATGTTTGCAAGCCTACCATGTCACCTCAGAAGATTAACCAGAAATATGAGTAGACAAAATGAACAAACCACGAGAATTGGCAATACCATGGAACTCATGCGTGCAGACATTACACAGGTCATGGGCAACTTACAGCGCATAATGGAAGAACAGCACAGACTAATGGAAGAACAGCACAGACAACAGCAAAGCTATATGAACATTTTTCAAAACAATCAAAAGATAAATGAAACTTTATTCCGAATTGTAGACAATCAAAATGCTGCTACACGTGAACTCAATGCCACCCTCACTAACCTCAATGAAACACTCAGATCCATGCACCAACAGCAAACAAGCAGCAGTTCTGGTACGACTACTCCAAATATCACGCCAGTGTCATCACCACCAAGATGCTCCACCAGAGCACGCCAACATGACAGTGGTAAAGGCAAAGGGCAGGACAAGCAGCCACCCAAAAAAACCTCACATTTTTAATTTCAGAGAAGTAACTCAAAATACTTAGTAAGTGTATGTTTGACAAAATAGATATAACACTTAGCTCCTTGACAATTTGTACAACATCATTAATTATAAGCGCTACAAACAACAACAGGAAATTTGTACGCACATTTATTCTTTACCATCTTTGAATTTTTTTGGAGGAGGGAAATGTTGTTTTAGCTGCACATAGATGTTAGCAGGAAGTAACCAGACCACTTGATTTTTTTCTAATCATTACTCTTTCTAGATTCCAATCATTCTCATATCCTGCAGACACAATAATTGGCAGCCAGGCAGAATGGCTTTAGCAGGAAGTAACCAGACCACTTGATTTTTTTCTAATCATTACTCTTTCTAGATTCCAATCATTCTCATATCCTGCAGACACAATAATTGGCAGCCAGGCAGAATGTCTTTAGCAGGAAGTAACCAGACCACTTGATTTTTTTCTAATCATTACTCTTTCTAGATTCCAATCATTCTCAGATCCTGCAGACACAATAATTGGCAGCCAGGCATAATCATCCATGACCAATGCAACTTACAATGTGAATTAAAACTGGTTTACATTTCTTCTGTAGACGACTTTACAAGAAAAACACAATAGAGTTGTGTAAAAGTGTCCTAATATGTTTGTGTACATTTTTAAATTTTAATAACCAAAATGAATGACATTATTGTTGTGGCATGTTTGTGTGTGTAAAAAATGAGTAATCATATTTAAAAACCTGAGGCACAACCCACAAAATAAAAAATATTTTAACTTTTAACACTAATGTGTGTAATAATGGATATATGTTGAAAAATGTGTATTGACTTTTAAAACTCCAAATTTACTCCAGCAAACATAAGGCAATACATTATTTTGGATGAGACAAGTTTGTGTCCCTCTTATAGGCATGACAAGTCAGGTGTGAATGATTTGTAAGTGTCAACACATGTAAACACGGCTGAAAAAAGCAGGTCTATTTTTTGCTGATTTTTTTTACGATTAGCAAAAAAATACGACTGCAATTGAGCACTCAGAGACTAACACCCAAATACGAATGAATAGTGAATACCCGTGTTGTATGAAATAACAGCCGCGTTTGACCGATGGTCTATTCATTCGTATTTCGGAACTTTGTCATTCAAACCATTACGAATAGTCCAAACACTGCCGAGATTTGTGCTTAGTGACATCCCGTGTTGGGACTCAGAAAAAAAAAACAAATCGGGCAAACTCGATTTTTTAGTAAATATTGGCCCTAGAATCAGATTTTTGTCTGCACCCCCTGCCCCACAGGAGTATTTATATATCAGTATGAAGGGCCAATGCCATACCTTCATGACTCAGGGAAAGGGAGATACCACTGTATTTTACCTAGTTTGGCTACATTATTACTTGATGACAAATAGTGGCAGTTGCTCAATCATTCCTGGAGATAATTATATATCAGGTGCTAGAAAGGGGGAGGGGTCACAAAAAAAGTAGCAGACAGAGAGGGGGGGGGGTGCTTTCCCCCCCCCCTGGTATCCCCCCAGCACACTAAAAATTACCTGTAACCATATCTGAACCTATCTGGTAATAGAATTCCAGAGAAATTGGTCGCATGCATTTGCAACGACATGTTCAGCTGCTGAGTCACCTCACGGCTTCTCCGATATCAGCAGTCCTAACACTGCATAATGGCAGTGCCCACATAGGGCCATGTGATTTGTCTACAGTAAGGCCTCATGATAAAGGCTCATACTAAAACGCATCCAGACAGAGGGCTAACTTACCTGGGAGCCACCCCCAGGATCTCCAATTAGCACTACAAGGAACAGCATGCCAAATGGAGCTCCCATTCAATGCCTTCTCACAAATGCAGACAAACAGTGGCAGTTACTCAATCATTCCTGGAGATAATTATAAATCAGGTGCTAGAAAGGGGGAGGGGTCACAAACAAACAGCAGACAGAGAGGGGGGTGCTTTTTCCCCCTGGTATCCCCCCAGCACACTAATAATTACTTGTAACCATATCTGAACCTATCTGGTAATAGAATTTCAGAGAAATTGGTCGCATGCATTTGCAAAGACATGTTTAGCTGCTGAGCCGCGTCAAGGCTTCTCCAATATCAGCAGTCCTAACACTACATAATGGCAGTGCCCACATAGGGCCATGTGATTTGTCTACAGTAAGGCCTCATGATAAAAGGCCAATATAACACGTGGGCTCTGCGAGAAGTTATTTTTATCAAACACAGTAACTTCTCACAGAGCCCACGTGTGGATGCATTTTTATGTTTGTGAGGCGGGGGCCGTATTTTAAGAGGTAATGTTTACAGTTCTGAAGCCATCCCTGGTTCTAATTCATAAGACCGGAAATCATTCTGAAAAAAAAAAAAAGCAATATTGAACAAAGGAACAAAGAAGAATGAGAAGAACAGGCGTTACACGGCAGCGTTTACAGGTTTCACTACTGTTTCCATAACAAATACAGTATATCCTGTATAAATAAAATCACGCAATAAGCAAAGCTACATAAACACACAAACGTGCCGTGAATTCTTGATGAGACAAGTCCTGGAGATGCCGTCATTTAAACATTTATGTAGTATAGAATTCTATCTTCTCTTGAGTTAAGAACACATTAGCTGCCTCTAATTCTGCTGTTGCAATCTCTTGAATTTTTTTTTGCTGCTTATTATGGAAGGTAAAGCGCTCAGCGGGAGACATATTTACTTACATCTTTAAAGCAGTTTGTCTAGGAAGGTGCGACACTTGGGGATAACGTCAAACTGAGTGTTTTTGAATAAGATCAATAGCAAGTAAGTTTATGTTCTCGTACTTTATATTCCTGTAATGTATTAAACCTCTCAACTAGAAAACATAGGAAGACTGCAGCATATGGCTCTCCGCAATAAGGATATCTGCATTTTCTGCACATAACAGTTCCTAAATAAAATAAATAAATAGGGGAAAAAAGAGTACAACGCAGCAGCTGTGCAAAAGTTCCACATACGGAATACAAGTCGCGGATCTCTTGCTGTACATTGATTTTATACATATTAATATTGTGCAGCGTTTTCATTTCTTGTTTCATTTGTTTTCAACAATTTGATGCTCAATTTCCAATACATGGAAATCCTGGATCTCTCCTGCCTAATAAAATAAGCTCGATTTGCTTAAAATACAAGTGTGCAAAGTGGAGTACTGTTTTTATACCAATGGGGGTCATTCCGAGTTGATCGCTCGCTAGCAGTTTTTAGCAGACATGCAAACGCATTGTCGCCGACCACCGGGGAGTGTATTTTTGCTTTGCAGAAGTGTGAACGCTTGTGCAGCAGAGCGCCTGCAAAATCGTTTTGTGCAAAACAAGACCAGCCCTGTAGTTACTCCTCGTGTGCGTTGATCTAACGATGGAGGGACGGCTTTTGACGTCACACACCCGCCCAGCGAACGCCCAGCCACACCTGCGTTATTTCTGCCACACCTGCGTTTTTCTAAGCACTCCCTGAAAACGGTCAGTTGACACCCAGAAATGCCCTCTTTCTGTCAATCACTCTGCGGCCGGCTGTGCGATTGGAATCGTCGCTAGAACCAGTGCAAAACCACAATGGACTTTGTACCCGTAAGATGCGCGTGCGCATTACGGAGCACACGCATGCGCAGATTAGCCGTTTTTTCCACTGATCGCTACGCAGCAAACAATGGCAGCTAGCGATCAACTTGGAATGACCCCCAATAGGCAGAAGCGTACACATTCCAAGATGCATCAGCCTCTGAATCGCACAACAAGTCCGCAAATCCTTGATGGCAAGTCATCTCCATCAAGGATTTGCGGATAGGCTGCCAAACAAAAGCTATATGTGCATAACGGCTGGTTTGCATGTATTCACATTGGTGTAAGCACATACGTATTGTGTTTGTCCTGCGTGTAGACAGGGCAGCAGAGAGCTATGCTGGGCCTGGGCACTTTTTGGGGTGTGTGGCCTAATTGCAGGAAGCATGGCCACACCCCCTCAGAAAACTGTTTTAAATGAATTTGTTTGGTGCTGTGCATTAAAAAGAGGAGGCACCGTGAGTACCTGAGTCAGGAGCAAATCCAGTGGGGGAGGGGCATCAGTGTGATCGCTCCCCCCACAACGCCAGAGGTGTCACAAGTGTCAGATACCATAGTGCAGGTTCTGGGTAAGGGCAGAAGATAATACATATGATACTGTACACTAAGCAAACTGGACTAGTACTCAATAAGCATCAGCCCTGTGTGCATAACGTGGGGGAGGGATACTAATTACAGAGGCTTGGGCTTGTTGGAGAGGTCCGGCAGTGCTGCTGCTGATGGGTACAAATGCCCCCCTGTGTTGCCACCGGACCCCCCTTCTGCATCAGCCAGTGCTCCCTGTGCACTGCGTGGCTACAGCACTTACTATTTTTTTTTATGGCCATGTCTACTCGGATTTGGCCCCAGTGCATTGGCCTATGGTCACTCTCAGCGGCCCTGCCTATGTGAATATCTATATAGTTCCATGAGGTTTATTAGTAAAGAACATTTGGAGTAAGTTCCCTGTAGATGGTACTTGCATCCCATTCGAATATTAATGTTTGCCAATAGTATCTGGCACAACAACAGTAGAGAGGCTCAGACAGGACAGTTTATTGGAAGCAAGTCTAATCAATGGTGCCAATATTGTATTGCAGCATATTTTTGTACACTATAAGTTCTATCTCCTTATTAACCATAGGCCCAGATTTGAGCAAAGGTCACAAAGGGCCACATCTAATGCGGCAGGCCCGGATCAGTGAGCTGACAGTTCAGTATTCGGGCATTGACTACAGCAGGTTCCCAGAACATTGCAAAAAAGTGTTTTAAAAGTTAAATGTGCAAATATAATTTCACAGATACATTATACAATAATATTTTATTATTTCACCGGCAAGCGGTTTTAATAACTTTTCTTCAGTGGCTGTTTTCAGTGGTTTCAGTGGCCACAGGTAGAGTTGAACAAAGCTGAATTAGAATGTCATGTACATTAAATTTTGCAGCCATGTAGGGCAAGTAAAGCAGATGTCAGGTTTATATTCAGCTTTACCAACTCCCAGAATGGTTATTCCGCACGCGATATGTAAGCTTTCATTTGCATAGAGACAGTGGCGTAAGTTTGTCACAGTTGCCCGGAGGCAAGATAAATATTGGTGCCCCCCTATTTCCTATATTAAGATAAATATATGTATGCATGTGTGCGTGCGTGTATATTTATATATGTGTGTGGTGTGTGTGTGTGTGTATATGGAGTGTTCTGAAAATATGTATATACTGTATTTATACATTTAATTGTCTTTTATTTAAATCACACAATTCTTAGCAATCATACCCAGGATTAGAACCCATGACCTGTTACACTGACAGCAGACACTTTACTGATGGAGCTATTTTCTCCTGTACAAGAAGCATGAGAATTCTAACTATATGAAGTTACGTTTAACTGTCAGAGAAGTATCTTCATATAGTTAGGATTCTCATATTTCCTATACAGGAGCAAATAGCTTCATCAGTAAGGTGTCTGTTCCAGTGTAATAGGTCGTGGGTTCTAATCCTGGGTGTGACACTTGTAAAATGTGTATATTCAGTATAATAAAGAGGGTGTGATTTGTAAGCTGCAGGGACCAGTGAGGAAGTCGGCCACTGAAAAGCCAGCGACAGCTATCAATTAACTTAATTCAATGGTGTCACAGAATGGGAGGAGAGGTGCCCCCCTTCAGAGCAGGAGCCCGGCGTCAGATGACTCCATTGCCTCCCAGAGTTCAGCCTCTGCTTAGAGACAGGACAATAATGTCAATGTTTTCTGCTCTGTGGTTGGTTGAGGTAGTAGTAAGGATGGAACAGTCAAAGCAAATCATTCCAAGAGTTATAGCTACAGCAGCTCAAAGTCATCGTCTTCAAATTGATTTGAGGCACCAAAATAACGCGTTCTTTCTGTTCATTTTAGCTGAATGGCTGTGGCAAAAACACAGATAAGTGGCTTTTTCTGCAACGTTTCCTACTTATAGCAATTTTGCATTTATTATTTTTGAAGTGTGGGACACTCACTGTTCAGTTTTTTAACACTCTTCATGTAATGTGTTGTTGTTTTTAAATAAGAACAGATGTCATTTGACATATTCTACAACAGAAAGAGAGTGTATGACAGTAATGCAGATCCAGTACATAACTGTCCAAGGAAATCATCAACTAACATTTAAACATTTACAGCAATGCATCTGCTCTGCAGCTATTTTGAGAAGCCATATCGGAAATGCATCTAGGCAGGATGGTGAAAATAGGAAGGAAGATAGTTGGCTGAAATGCGGCGGATGAGTTCCACGGAACAAGATGAATTACGCATCATTGGCTCAAACGAATGGAAGCATCGACAGAAGCTTCTCAATATCAGAATGATATAAAGATTTTCATGCAGGTCTCCTGTTGACACAAATTTAGAAGCACCAACAACAACAGCAGCAGCAATTTAAGAAAAAATATATATATACAGTATTTATTTATTTTATTATTTATTTATTAGCAGTTTCTTATATAGCGCAGCATATTCCGTTGCGCTTTACAATTAGAACAACAATTATAGAACAAAACTGGGCAAAGACAGACAGACAGACATAGAGGTAGGAAGGCCCTGCTCGCAAGCTACAATCTATAGGGAAATAGGCATTGATACACAAGGATAGATGCTACCTGTTACATAATGGTTCCCCAGGTTGCTTTGTATTTGCAGGTGTCACTAGTGTAACAGAACTCGTCCATGACTGATATATAACAAAATTAGCACCATTGGCAGCCACATAAAATTTCTTAATTCTGGAGAGAAAAAAAAAAGAGGTAAATGTACTGTATTTACATTTGTCTAAAGACAAAAATACAGATATTAAAATTAATTTGTAATATTTCCATATGGCTTCTTCAGCATAAACATTTATCAAAGACTAGATCATGCTATGGCCTTTCCGGCTACTTTGAGTCTGGGTGACAAACACGTGCAATGTTTTCTACTATACTGCGACAGCAACGCACCACAGTTATATTTCATTTAAAGGCAGCTGCCCACAAACAAAATGCTTTATTAAAATAACTACCTATTTTTTGTAATATATTTTTTTGTACGTTTTACTTTGTTTTATCTTATAACTAACATTGTTTAATTATTATTAGATGGATTTGGAACTAGAAGCTAAGTTTGGACTTCCACACTTCCGGACTCGCTGTCCCAATTTCCCAGCGGGAAAAGCCGGATTACGCATGTGCTGTTTAACCCAAAACCTCTGACGTGTAAGAAGAATACATTTACCGCTGCCAGCCAGTGAAAAGTAAACAAAAGCTCTTAAAATTGTCTCTTTACATAACCAAGCCAGTGACTTCTAGAGAGACCTCTCTTATTTTTATCTTGTTTGCAAATATTGCAGAATTAAAAATGTGTGCAGATTAAACAGCAATTTGCAAAATCACTACTATTTAAATTCTTAAATGAGCGTTGAGTTACACGTCGCCTCCCTTTAGAGTCCAGTTTGAGGGTTTAACTAAATTGTTTAGACATCTTTGGTGGAAATATTTCACACCACCTATTGGCTTTTTGCTGCAAAGTTCACAGAAAATAAAATATGAGTAATATGGTAAACTATGGGGTCTCAGATAAATCTAGCACTTTGACTTCATACTAAAAAGTATAAAAAATCAAAATCTAAGAGCAGATTTACAATGATATTGAAGCTATCGAGGACCCACAATTTCGAGAAAGCAACATTAGCTGGCAGAAAAGGAAATGTTGCTAGATGATTTAAAATTAATTGAAGTAAGGCCCTCCAGAAAACATATTTAAAAAAAAAAGGGAATTAACCGGGTAAACTATTAGCTCATACGCTCCGTCAACGATGGGCAACAACCTTTGTTCCCAAGCTCAAAGATAACTCTGGTACCCTCCAACATCTTCCTACTTATATTGCCAACATCTTTCGTACATTTTACACACAATTATGTAACTTGAATTCCACCCTATCCGATGCTGATTTAATGCTCAAGACTCGACAAATAGATGAGTACCTGGCTACAGTGGATTTTCCTTCGTTGCCGGAAGAAGCAGTGTCTTCCTTAGAGTGCTCCTTCACCCTGACTGAGTTGGAAGCAGCCATCATGTCCTCTCCAATGGGCAAGAGCCCGGAACCAGATGGTTTTACCATTATTTATTACAAAATCTTTAAAGACATTCTGGCACCACTATTGGTAGAGGCCCTTAACCAAATTTCTGATTCTTGTCCATGGTCACGTCAGTCGCTAGAGGCTCCCACTCCCTTCTAGTTATCGTCCAATATCCCTTCTGAACATCGATGTGAAATTGTTGGCTAAAATTATAGCCACCCACCTCCAAACATTCATACCTGATATTATTCATCAGGATCAGGTGGGGTTTGTCCTAGGTCGCGAGTCCCGAGATAACACTACCAAAATTATTAATCTTATACACTTATCCTCCAAACTCTCCATTCCTACTATACTCCTGTCGATGGATACTGAGAAATTATTTGATAGGGTGGATTGGGTGTTTATGTCCAGGATATTACAGCGATTGGGTCTAGGCCCCACTTGCCTCTCCAAAATATTATCCCTCTACCAAAATCCAAAAGCTAGGATCAGGGTGAACTGGACACTGTTCATCCTTTTCTGTTACTAGTGGTACACGGCAGGGTTCCTCTCTCTCCCCTATGGCATTTATGTTGTGTGGAGGCTTTGGCCAATGAGATTGGGATGAATCCCAATATTAGCGCCATCCAGGTCGAGTCTTCCATACATAAACTAGCACTCTATGCAGACAACCTTTTAGCTCTCAGCACAAATCCCTCGGTATCTCTTCCCCCTCTTTGCTCAGAATTGCGAAGGTTCGAAGCATTATCCAACTTTAAGATTAATTATTCTAATAAAATACTGTAAATATTAACGCCCCTTTGGCATCAGTCGTGGGCCTGCATCAAGCTTTGTCTTTTGTTTGGCATCCCTCTCATATTAAATACTTGAGTGTATTCCTCAAACGTGACAACTCTGGCTTGGTTAAACTGAATTTTGACCCCCTTCTTCGGACTGTAAAGCTTGATTTACAATGTTGCATCCCTTTACGGACTTCTATTAAAATTATCAAAATGAACGTCCTTCCTAGACTACTTTAGTTGTTGCAGACATCGCCCATACATATCCCCACTGCTTTTTTTTAAAGATTAACATAAGACAGTGCAAGATTTCGTATGGGGCAATAAAAGACCAAGGTTTAAACACAGTATCCTCTATAGGTGTAAAAACCAAGGAGGACTGCAGCTTCTTAACTTTCTGCACTATTACCGTGCAGTCCTACTTTGCAGAGGGGCAAGTGAAATTTCCCCTCTGTAAAACTGCCCCTCTTCTACCAAAGTATCCTATTGCTCTTTGGCCCTGTATTCTATGTTCTGTTGACTGAGGGTAAGGAACAGCTCTGTGTCTAGATGAAGGGCAAGGTTCATCACACAGAGAATGGCCAACATACTTGTTGCTCAGCTCAGAAGGTAAGGATCTCTCCCTCCTCCGATGGGTGGCTTCCAATGTACCAAGCAGCGCTGCTTCTCTATTTGCCCTGGCATTGAGGATGAAGCAAGTGGCAATCTCAGACTCCTCCACCATTCTCTGATTAGGTAGCTCGCAGAACTATACATCATGTTGCCTGGTCAGAGATAAGATGGCCAAGGTCTAGGTGAGAGCTGCACACACTAGTTCATGGTGTGGAGTCAACAACAGAGCAACAAGCGCTTTATCCATCTGTCCATGACAGTGATAGGCAGAGCCGGCCCTAGCCAATTTGATGCCCTAGGCAAAATTTTGTCTGGTGCCCCCTAGCTCCGCCGCTAGTTCTGCATCTGTACCTGCAACGCTCAGGTAGTGGGGCCCACCGGGGGGTTACCCTGTGGGCCAGTTCAACTCTGCACAATGCCACACAGTAATGACCATAATACATATAATTCCACACAGTAAAGGAACCTTACACATATGCCCCACATTAGTAATGCCCATAATACACATAATGCCACACAGTAATGCACCTTACACATATGCCCCACATTAGTAATGCCCATAATACACATATACTGCCACAGATACTGCCACACTTGCTGGTTATACAAAAAGATCAGTATCAAACATGTTGAAACTGTCCATTCTCTTCACTATTCAGTGTGTTTGCTGGTGTCTGTTACTCCCGTTAACTGCATGCACTTTACTTTATACTGTGGGAGCTAAATGCTCTGCCCTCCAGTCTGATGTGTCCAAAAGTCACGCTGCACTGATGTTTCATATAGAAATAGCACAATGCAACTTACTGACTACGTTACAGTGCTAGATGGCAGGGGAATTTTACGGTATGGACTGACTAGGAAATAAAGTGTGGGGAGAACACTGCCCATGTTATGTCCCTGCAGACACCTGGGGTTTGCACAGGGATAAGGGACACACACAGGATGGCAGGGTCCCCCTCCCCCATGTGCACAAGCAGTGTAGGTGATGTCAGGTTTCTGTGAAGCAGTCTTCCAAAATACACATGTGTTATCATAAGAAGCCATCCAGTAATAACCTTATATAGTCAGTAAAAATGTCACAGGTCCAGGAATTGCATTTACTGGGCTTCTGCTGTCTGTCTGAGGTCTCACAAGTCAGGGGCATTCAAGCATGTCGGAGGAAGTTTAAGGCACAGTGTGCATTTTTTTGACAAATGTAAACAGCAGTGTATACAAGTACTGATTGAATACATTTGGAAAGAAACAGTTAGTTTGCGGACTGTCCCTCTCAGCATGAGATGCTGCAGGGACATGCTTGGATGCCCCTAGACATGCTTGAAGGCCCTAGGCAAATGCCTAGCCTGCCTATAGCTAAGGCCGGCTCTGGTGATAGGGCTACAAGCATTTGCAACAATTGTTGCTCCCCCATAGGCTCCGCAATACCCCTTTCCATTGCCTTCATTATGTGGAGCGGCGGGGGGAGAGGTGGTATAGTCTACTCCTGGGTGTGTGTTGTTGGGATGTGATATCACTGCCAGTGCTGTACTCTCAGCTTATTGTCTTCATAGAGGAGCTTTAGCTTCTGGCAGTTAGCTGCCCTCTGCTGCCCTTCCACCTCAGTCACTGGGAGATCCAGTGTACTAGCCACCCCCATAGTGTCATGGATGACCGCCTTGGTCCATACAGTGGTGGCACGGTCTTTGAATACTGTATATGTCATTATAAAACTTTTCATTTGATAAATACTGATGCTGCTACTTGTGCGAGCACCTGGGCTGTAAGAACTAGGACTCATCGTATTTTTACATTTAGGACCTGACATGAGTCACATGCAGTCCACACACAGTGTTCATGTAGTTGAGCAATTCTTTGCAACTGAGTGTAAAGATTACTGAAAACCCCCTACAATACACAGAGGGTATGTACAGAGCTGCTGACTCTCAGTTTAGGCGGTATCAGAAGTGTTGACGAAAAGTCATGGGTGGTGACTGGGCGGTGAGTAGTGGTGCACGCAAACATAGACCGTTCAGTGAGCATGTTATGGGAGTGTCGCTGCAGACATGTCAGTGCAAGTGGATGCGTTCCCAGCCGCAGAGCAGCAAGCTAGTAGGCCACAGTAAGACATATGATGGTTGGTTGGTGGATAAGGACACACAAATCAGTATTACAACATACACAGGAGCTAAAAGTGGGTGTCTCAGTCCTTGCACATTCGGCAGGGTAGGAGATTGTAGAGAAACTTGTGCCAATAAACACTGCTGCCTGCGACACACAATCAGGCCCTTAGCGTCTTCTCAGATCCTTAGAAACCAAAATGATTTTGTACTGTAGGCGCCTCTATCTACTGCCATACTGCACAGCTCAGACTGAACTCCTGCCCTGCAGCCACAGCTGACAATTCCCGTATCTTCCTGAATATCAAGCTGAACAAAAACAAGAGTATCCACTCATCTATAGCCGCTGTCTATCATCTGTCTAACAAGCAAAAATGTAATTAAGTATTGCAAGGTAAGAAGTCCATACCAGGGGAATAGGAAGGCACGGTTGTTCTGTCTAGGTTCAAGGTAAACTGCATTTTTTATTAGCGTAATTAGAAAACATACTGCGCTTTGTGGTGAAAAAAAGAAAGTGATGATGAATCCCCCCCCCCCCCCCCCCCAGAACCTTATTGCAGAGTTGGGAGCTCTGTGTTATTCTGTGACGGTCGGAAGAGTTCTATTTCCTATAAAGAAATATCATGCTCAGATTGGTTTTGCAGACAGTGCAGAAAGCAGCTCAGCGGGACAAATCACTTCCTCTCCTTCCTTGTGTGCCCTTTCTGTGGAAGCCTCGCTGGGTGGGACGCAGTTAGATGGACAGTAAGTCCAGAGGTCTGCTTTCTGGACTAGGGGATTGGTACAAGACTCGGGGACCCGCTCCCACACTATCGCCAGGGACAGAGTCTGGTACCCACCGTACAAAGTGTATTACACTACAACAGTGGTTCACAAACTTTTTTTTTAAATACGGCGCTGTAGAGTATCAGAGTTTTTCTCACGGCACCCCTAGGCCAAAAGTTTCTTAATGAGATATTTAGAAAGAAGTATGAAATTAAATATTTATGTGTGTAATACCCCATATATGTAGGTGCATTTTTTTATGTACACAAAAAGGGGTCCCCCTGGATTATAGTCCCTCACAAATGGGTAAAATCAATAGAGCCCATAGAATAATATGGGCTGCACTTTAGTGTACCCTGTCAGCCCAGGAGTTAGATAGTGCCTTCTATAATTAGTTCCCCCTCCTCAGCAACACAAAACCCAGGAAACTGGGCCCATCACTGATTGGCCCCCCTAGGTTGCAGGGCAAAAGTGTCCTGGGTGGGCTGTTGGACAAGGGACGGAGGGAGCCAGTTAGGACAAGGGACAGAGTTGGGCTGGAGAGGGCTCACCCTTAAAAAAGAGAGCACAGCGTGGGAAGAGGAGTCCGCCCTGGAGAGAAGAGGAGTACCGCTGACCTGAACACCAGATCGTGGTCTGGAGAGGGGACCCTGGAAGAAGGAGTTAGAGCACCCGCCTGGACCCAGTGGAACAGTGCTGCTGGACTTCTGAAGCAGAGCTGACGGGAGAAGATTGCGGGGAGAGTGAGAGTGTGTGATAGTTAAAAGGTATGCACCTGTTACTATTCTGAAATGCTGGTATTCTTTGATCATTTATGCAAGCTCCGCCCAGCAGTGTCTGTAAAAACATGTACAACTGTGTGTTTTATTATAAAAGAGGCTGAGTAAATTATTGTCTGTTTCATGCAAGCTCCGCCCAGCAGTGTCTGTGAAAACGTATACAAGACTGTGGTATATAGAGACGCCAACTTGCTCACCTGTTCCTGCAATTTACCTGCTTTAGTATTAGCAGGTAAGACAGAGTTAATTATATTTCCACCGGACAATAGTAGTTTCCAACCTGATGTCTCTATCACTGTTGAAAACTTGACTATCTACCCTACCCCACAAGCTCGCTGCCTAGGTGTCATCCTTGACTCTGATCTGTCCTTTGTTCCCCACATTCAATCTGTTCAAGATCTTGTTACATGCATCTAAAAAACATATCCAAAATACGACCATACCTTACACAAGACACAGCAAAAACTGTAATCCATGCTCTCATTATCTCCCGGATTGATTATTGTAATAGTCTCCTAACTGGTCTTCCCAAAGCGAGACTCTACAATCCATTCTGAATGCAGCGGGGAGGCTTATCTTCCTCGCTAGATGTTCATCGTCTGCAGATCCGCTCTGTCAGTCCCTCCATTGGTTACCTGTAACTCTACCGCATTCAATATAAAATACTTTTACTCACACACAAGGCCATTAACCAAACTACACCAACATACATCTCTTCACTCATCTCAAAATATCTCCCTACCCGACCTCTCCGCTCTGCACAAGACCTGCATCTCTCATCCACACTCATTACTCGCTCCCACTCACGATTGCAGGACTTTCATTGGGCTGCACCCACTCTATGGAATGCCCTACTACGCACAATAAGACTCTCCTCTAGTCTCCAAACCTTCAACCGTTCCCTGAAAACTCACCTCTTTAGGCAAGCTTATCACATTCCAGAACCGCCCACATAACTTTCATAAACCTTCCTATCAAATTGCTTCCACTCTGTACAGTCCACACATATCCTCACATGTCTTCTCATTCTTCACTTTCCCTTCCTCTCGAACCCGGTTCATCATTGCTGTGTGATCATATCATAGAGTCCACCAAGAACCTCTGCAATCTGGCGAACAACTATGCAATAGATAGCACCTATCCTTGTGTATACATGCCTATTTCCCTATAGATTGTAAGCTTGCGAGCAGGGCCTTCCTACCTCTATGACTGTTTGTTATTACCCAGTTTTGTTATATCATTGTTATTTCCACTTGTAAAGTGCAACGGAATTTGCTGCGCTATATAAGAAACTGTTAATTCATAATAAATAAATAAATAATCAGCGCTGGTTATACAAGGCTGTGTTATAATAAGACAACAATTTGCTTACCTGTTCCCGCAATTTATCTGTGATATTATCAACGCTGGTTATACGAGGCTGGGATGTAATAAGACACCAGCTTACTTATTTGGGTCCGCAAACTTACCTGCCTACTTGCAGTTTCAATTAGTATATGACTTAGTTGCAAACAGCCAAAACTGGCTTGTTGTCCGTTCTACTCACTTGCATTAGCCTAAAGGGGTAATTCATTGTGCCAAATCCTTGTTCTTATTACTCCTGTGACTTCTTTTGAATTATTAATACAATAAAATTGTGTTGTATTTATCACGTGCCAGTCTGTGTCTGCTTTACTAAGGGAATATCACGCTTGCCTCTCTGTCACGGGGTGCTGATAGTGACGAGGTACCGGAAGACCGTCAGCTGGAAGTAAAGACATCAGTACACCCATGGACTGGAGGACTACATGTGTTTATGGGCCTAATTCAGAGTTGATTGCAGCAGCAAATTTGTAAGCAGTTGGGCAAAACCATGTGCACTGCAGGTGAGACAGATGTAACATGTGCAGAGAGAGTTAGATTTGGGTGGGGTGTGTTCATACTGAAATCTAAATTGCAGTATAAATATAAAGCAGCTAGTATTTACCCTGCACAGAAACAATATAACCCACCCAAATCTAACTCTCTCTGCACATATTACATCTGCCACACCTGCAGTGCACATGGTTTGCCCAACTGCTAACACATTTGCTGCTGCGATCGACCCTGAATTACCCCCTATGGTGGTCATTCCGAGTTGATCGCAGCCAGCAACTTTTTGCTGCTGCTGCGGTCGACTAGTACACGCCTATGGGGGAGTGTATTTTAGCATAGCAGGGCTGCGATCGCTTGTGCAGTCCTGCTAAGTTAAACAAATTTCAAGCAAAACTAGACTAGCCCTGGACATACTTACCCTGTGCGATGATCTCTGCGATGCTGGGGTCGGCTTTAACGTCAGATATCCGCCCTCCGTTTTGCTGGGCACGCATGCATTTTCTTCTCCACTCCCCGAAAATGGTCTCCAACGCTCCGGATCCGCCCAGGTACGCCTTCTTTCTGTCAATCTTCTGTGCTGTCGGCTCTGTGACCGCTTCCTTCGCAGGTAACGACGTAACCCGGCGACCCCTGTCTCCGCGGAACATCATGCACGCGCATTACTGCTGCCGCGCATGCGCATTCCGGACCCGTTCGCACCGCAGCGACAAACCGCTGTGTGCGAATGCGTTGGAATGACCCCCAATATGTCATCCTTAGGTTGTGTTTTTTTATGTCAACCTTATTAATTGTGTGAACAGGAACAAGAATTGCTTCTGTTTGTCCAGATATATTATGACTGGCAGCCACCAGCACTGGTTTTGCCTATTACATTGACCATAAATATTTTGACCTGGTCCTGGACCACCAATCCAGGCCCCCTGCAAGTGTCCCTAGGCACCCCAGATGCCTCGTCACATAGTTTGAGAACCAGTGAACTACAACAAAGTGGAACGTCACTATCGATTCATCTTAAAAAGATACTTTTTATTTTATTACATTGAGAACTATGACGATTATTACTCATTACCTGGACATACTAAGGAGACTAATTACCATCAAGTTTGAACTACACTATTTGATCATTTGGACAGCTAAGAACATTCAAGCAAGCTTTCTTACTGCATTACAGTATATACAGTAGATTCGGGTAACTGTTACATTTCATTGTAGACTGAAGTAAAGTATCAATGTCACAGTTTTTCCTGGACGTCATTTGTTACATTGTATTGTGTGCCACTCACTGCATGAATAAGATTGTGCTAACACTAACAACGAAGGGAACACTAGACTTGGTTTATTCAGATTCCTGATTGGCTCACCCTACACGGCCACATTTGGATTGAGCGCAGCACATATTTTTCTATAAAATTACCTTCAGGCGTATATAATGTATATTAAATATAAATGCATTTCGTGTTTAGACTTGGGTCCCATCCCCAAGATATCTCATTATGAATCAGAATCAGCTTTATTGGCCAGGTATACTTGCGTATACTGGGAATTTGTCTTCGGTTTGCTATACAACAGCCAAGTAGGTAACAGATAAGCAGGTGTGTGCGGGGGACAGGGGGGGCAAGTAAAGTCACACAGGTAGGCATACCGTAGGGACACCAGTGAGTTACATGTACGTCTAGTCAGTCAATGTTCAGGAGTTCAGCAGGCAGACCACTTGGGGAAAGAAACTTTTGAGGCTTCTGGTGGACCTGGCGTGGACAGCCCTCTAACGCCTGCCTGAAGGAGGCAAGTTAAACATGCTGTGGCCGGGGTGTAGCTGGTCTTTTACTATCTTCGTTGCCCGCTTTTTAGCTCTGGACAAGTACAGGTCCTGGACTGAGGAAAGGTCAGCCCCGATGATCTTCTCTGCGGTTTTGACCACCTTTTGGAGTCTGCATCTGTACCTCGCGCTGGCGGAGCTGTACCATACCAGTATCGAGGAGCACAGTACCGACTCCACAATCGCAGAGTAGAAGAGGAGCAGAAGCTTCAGTGGGATGTTGAACTTCCTTAGTTGCCTGAGGAAGAACAACCTCTGCTGCGCTTTCCCAACAGTGGCGTCAGCATTGGACCCCAATTTAAGGTCCCGGGAGATTGTGGTCCCTAGAAACTTGAAGGAGTCCACTAGTGATACCACACTGTCAGCAATCGTTAGCGGAGGTGCACTAGATGACTTCTTCCTGAAGTCCACTATCATCTCGACAGTTTTGAGGGGGTTGAGCTCAAGGTTGTTGTGGATGCACCACTGGGCCAACCGGTCTACTTCCCGTCTATAGGCCGATTTGTCCCCGTCTTTGATGAGGCCGATGACGGTGGTGTCATCAGCGAATTTGATGATCTTTACTGATTGCGCCTCTGAGGTACAGTCATTTGTGTACAGGGAGAAGAGCAGGGGTGAGAGGACACAGCCCTGAGGGTCCCCTGTACTAATGGACCGCGTTTGAGAGGTGAATTCCCACACTTTCACCACCTATGTCCTATCTGTCAGGAAGTCTACTATCCAGGAACAGGTAGCTTCTGGGACCCCTAGGCGAAGTAATTTGGGGTGGAGGATGCTGGGGAGGATTGTATTGAAGGCCGAGCTGAAATCGACAAACAGGACCCTCGCGTAGGTACCGGGAATGTCTAGGTGCTGTAGAATGTAGTGCAGGCCCAGGTTAACTGCATCCTCGACACACCGATTCGATTGATAGGTGAACTGCAGGGGGTCCAGTTGGGGGCCAGTCACAGTTTTCAGGTGATTCAAAACCAGATGCTCGAACGTTTTCATGACCACAGACGTCAGTGCTATCGGCCTGTAGTCATTCAGGTTCGTGATAGAGGGTTTCTTGGGGACCGGGACACTAGTACACCTTTTGAGGCAGGAAGTTACTTTCTGTAGCTCCAGTGATTTGTTGAAGATCTTGGTGAATATGGGGGCAAGCTGACCTGCACATGCTCTTAGGGCAGATGGTGACACTCCGTCAGGACCCGGAGCTTTCCTTGGTTTGGCCCTTTTGAACAATGCCTCCACCTCTTCTTGGGCGACTTGCAGTGCCTGGGGTTGGCCATCAGTGTTCGGGGCATCATAAAGGTGATTGTTTGGGTTGCAGGGGACTTCTTTTGTGAACCTGCAATAAAAGTGGTTCATTTCGTCTGCTAGGTCTTGGTGCATGGCGGTGGACTTTGATGTTTTCCTATAGTTGGTAATGGATTGCATTCCTTTCCATACAGATACGGGGTCATTGGTGGAGAGATCGTTTGTCAGCTTGTCCGAGAACTGCTTTTTTGCTAACCTGATTCCTTTAGTCAGAGAGTTCCTAGTACGGTTGTATAGTGCTCTGTCACCGCTGCTATAGGCCTCCTCTTTGGCTCGATGAAGTTGCCTGAGCTGGGCATTGAACCAGGGCTTGTTGTTGTTGTAAATGCGGTAAGTCTTGGTAGGTACACACATGTCCTCACAGTAGCTGATGTAGGATGTGACAGTGTCTGTCAGGTCATTCAGGTCGGTTGCCGAGGCTTCGAAGACCCCCCATTCCATGCAGTCAAAGCAGGCCTGGAGTTTCAGCTTGGCCTCATTGGTCCATTTCTTAACAGTCTTGACGACAGTATCATATATTCCAATGTGTCCAAAAAATCCAAAATACTTCTTGTCCCAAGCATTTTGGATATGGGAGACACAACCTGCAGTGATGATTATTAATTATTACCAGTTATTTAATTATAGCGCACACATATTCCGCAGCGCTTTACAGAGAATATTTGCTCATTCACATCAGTCCCTGCCCCAGTGGAGCTTACACTCTATATTCCCTACCACATGTACACACAGACACATTCACGCTAGGGTTAATTTTGTTGGGAGCCAATTAACCTACCAGTATATTTTTGGATTGTGGGAGGAAACCGGAGTACCCGGAGGAAACCCACGCAAGTACAGGGAGAACATACAAACTCTGCACAGTTAGGGCCATGGTGGGAACTGAATCCATGACCTCAGTGCTGTAAGGCAGTAATGCTAACCATTACACCATCCGTGCTGACCATAAATGTTCATAGTGCTAATAATAATAATAATAATAATAATAATTAGGGTCTTTATGTTAGGACATTAACACTGACAGTAGCATGTTACTTTTGTGCAGTGTAAATGTATAGATTGGAGTTGGACAGTCATTGTCTGGCTAGTGGTGAGAAGACATAAAGTACTTATTCAATATGGGGGGGGGGGGCTACAGTAGTTATACAGGAGGATCTATAGACAGTGGGGTGCAGGGGGATAATGTGACATGGGGATCTATGGCCCCATGGGTGGGAGGGATTTGCTACAGGGTTGATATAAATATGTAACAAGAGAGGGTGGTGATTCTACAGGGCACAGGGTTGTTAGTTGTAGCACGTTTTAAACTCATATCTGAAGGAGAGGGTGGGCCAAAGATCAAAATGTGTCAGGGTTCCCATGATTCTTGAGGGCAGTCCTATTCTCAAACATTCATTTTTCTGTGTATAACGCCTGGGTTGACCTGAGAGATGGAATATGACTTGGAAGGCCAACAATTGGGGGTGTTGCAGAGTCGGGATGCAGTCAATTTACCGACAATCAAAATCCCGACAAGGTCAAAATCCCGACATGGAGGGTAATTCCAAGTTGATCGCAGCAGGAAATTTTTTAGTAATTGGGCAAAACCATGTGCACTGCAGGGGAGGCAGATATATAACATGTGCAGAGAGAGTTAGATTTGGGTGGGTTATTTTGTTTCTGTGCAGGGTAAATACTGGCTGCTTATTTTTACACTGCAATTTAGATTGCAGATTGAACACACCCCACCCAAATCTAACTCTTTCTGCACATGTTATATCTGCCCCACCTGCTGTGCACATGGTTTTGCCCAACTGGTAAAAAGTTTCCTGCTGCGATCAACTTGGAATTACCCCCATGGACAAAATACCAACATTTACAAAACCGACAAGGTCAAAATACCGACATGTAAAATGTCGACAGGTTAAAATGCCGACATGCGGTTTTCATGATTTTTTCATTGAAACCAACCTGTTTGTACTTTACCATCCCAGTGAACCTGGAGGGGGAATATAATAGTGTGCCGAGCACAGCGAGACACCGTGCCCGAAGCATGGCGAGCGTAGCGAGCCATGCGAGGGGATGCAGTACACTTATATGGTGTCCATGTTGACTTATGTCGACATACACACAAAAAACAATGAAAACGCATGTCGGCATTTTGACCTGTCGACATTTTACATGTCGGTATTTTGACCTTGTCTGTATTTTAAATGTTGGTGTTTTGTACATGTTGGGATTTTGACCGTCGGTCAATTGATGTCGGGATTTCAATCGTCGGAATTTTGATTGTAGGTATTTCATACCGATCCCGCAGAGTCCTCAGCCAGATCTTTCCTACATCATCCCTACATCATCCTCATCATCATCACTTATTCGTAAGGGCCCATAAAACTGTACACAGTTATGAACCACACAAATCAAACATTGCTTACATATTTGGAAACCTGAGAGACAAGATTCACCAATGATTTACAGACCTGAGACAGGGGGTATAGAGGGTCCTGCTCGTGAGTCTAGACCAGTGGTTCTCAAACTCGGTCCTCAGGACCCCACACGGTTCATGTTTTCCAGGTCACCCAGCAGGTGCGCTGTGTATCACCAACTATCACATTTTAAAAATCTACAGGGGACCTGCAAAACATGAACCGTGTGGGGTCCTGAGGACAGAGTCTGAGAACCTGTGGTCTAGACTGAGCGAGCAATGCTGAGATAAAAGGAGCTTGTGGGACTGGAGCGGGTAGAAGGTACGGAGAGAGTAGTATCAGGTGGTGGTAGGATAGACTATAATAAAGTGGTGGGTTTTGAGAGAGCAATTAAAGTATGGAAAATCTGTTTGGAGCTTAGTTGGCTCAAAGTGGGTAGATGATGATGTATTTGCCCTTCAAGAGCCCAAACAGAAGACCCACTACACGACTTGTCCATCATAGATAGTACACACAAAGATGAACATGAGATAAACAACATGTTAGGAGTATTATTGGAGATAGGCGTGTGTGACTGCAGGCACGACAGTAGCTGGATAGAGCTTGTACAGCAGTCTCAGTGGAATGACAGGATACCACATAAACACAATGCGGTGTAATATTGGCTGCCTCAGTTGATAGTGTAAGAGTAACACTGTCTCCACTGACCGATTTATGCTATACCCATCCAATCACATTCTGTTTCTTAGGCCACAAAGAAAAGTAGGAGTAAATTTACTAAGCTCTGTGTTTGCCAAAGTTGGCAAAACGGGAGTGTTTGGTTATTTTTCAAAACATGGAAATCAACCAAAGACAAAGCATGGGTGTACAGTCATATATGATCTATACACCATTGGTCAAGCAAGGGGCGAAATATGATTTTTAGTAAATTTACTCCCTAGTGTCCCCAGTAACCAATTAATTAGAGCATAATCTGGGGTTATAAAGCACAAAAGTGCAGATGATGGCTATAAATTTGCTAATCATTAAAAAATTAGAGGAAAACACACACACACATATATATATATATATATATATATATATAAGTATGGTATGTAGGCGGCACTCGTGGACTTAATTCAAATAAGAAACCCGGACACTCCTGGGTTGAATACAACGTTTCGGATTTATTATCCTTCGTCAGGTATATGCCTGACGAAGGATAATAAATCCGAAACGTTGTATTCAACCCAGGAGTGTCCGGGTTTCTTATTTGAATTAAGTCCACGAGTGCCGCCTACATACCATACTTATATCAAACTCAGAAGGAAGGCACCGGGCAAGATGTCTACATTTATTTGGCGGAGTGCCGAGTGTATCTTTACTCTCTCTATATATATATATATATATGGGGTGAACTACAGCGCCAAAAAAAACAAAACAGTAGAGTAATTTTTCACAATATGTCAGTCGTAAGTTACAGTCACTATGTGCCACTCCCTTATATGTAAAGGGCGTCCGCTAATATCTTAAATGCAGCCTACACTAGTACGTGTGCAGGACAGAAATCAAATAGATAAAAAATGGATAAGATCTAAGCGACCACTGGTGGCATCAAATGCTAGGGACTGCGTTGTTTTCAAAAAGATATGGGATTTATTACAGAACAGATTTTTATAAAATTACGCGTAAAAGTTATAAAACAAAAAGGCACAGAAGATAAAAAAGGGGTATTATAGCAGCAAAATGAATCATTGTGTTCTAGCGGGAACGCTAATTAAGAAAACACGTGAAAAATCATATAGAAACATATAAAAAACATGCGAAAATATAGCACAAAAATTTATGGGAAGAGGGGACTGTAAAACTCATACGCTAAAAGTTGTAAAAACATATGACATGCATAAAAAATAAATATCACGGTACGCTATTGGTCAAGGATAAAATAGATAAAGCAGCTTAACTGAGGATTCAAAAGTGATATCAGGATTCAGGGTGAGGATTTTGAATCCTCAGTTAAGCTGCTTTATCTATTTTATCCTTGACCAATAGCGTACCATGATATTTATTTTTTATGCATGTCATATGTTTTTACAACTTTTAGCGTATGAGTTTTACAGTCCCCTCTTCCCATAAATTTTTGTGCTATATTTTCGCATGTTTTTTATATGTTTCTATATGATTTTTCACTTGTTTTCTTAATTAGCGTTCCCGCTAGAACACAATGATTCATTTTGCTGCTATAATACCCCTTTTTTATCTTCTGTGCCTTTTTGTTTTATAACTTTTACGCGTAATTTTATAAAAATCTGTTCTGTAATAAATCCCATATCTTTTTGAAAAAAACGCAGTCCCTAGCATTTGATGCCACCAGTGGTCGCTTAGATCTTATCCATTTTTTTATATATATATATATATATATATATATATATATCTGTATCTATCTATCTATCTATCTATCTATCTATCTATCTATCTATCTATCTATCTATATCTATATGGAGGGGGTACAGCGCCACTTGTGAGGTGTCTTCTAGCAACAGTATGGGTTATCAAAATTAGACTATTGGAAAGTCACTCCCTAAATTTAAGGGCGCCAGCTAACCTCTGAATACTATTGTCACGATCCGGGTATCTGGACGCCATTACTTACCCTTCAGATGCCTCCTAAAGCGGGCTCAGCGTTCCAGGACCGGATTCCGCTGTTCCTGAGTTTCCACATGCAGAGTGGTCTTTTCATCAGCCGCGGCCTCCGCTGTGCCCGCGTGGTTAAATGTGCATCTATCAGCCTGGCGTCTCCTGTCTCCGGTGGCCGGCGCCGCCATTACTGTTTCCCAGACCACATGGATTACAAACCAAACTTCCCTCCAAGTGTCTGCATGGGCGCAGCCATCTTGGATTCTGTCATCTGATCATTTCCACCAATCTGCTGTCTGTGTTGTTGATTTGCATAATTGCCTAGCCAACCCCTTCCTTGCTGCAGGTATAAGTAAGCTGTACCTGAGCAAGGAAGACGTCAGTGCTTTGGTTGTCAAACCTAGTTCCTGTTTGTCTCTCTTCTATGATTGTCTTCCAGGTTCCAGCTCCTGTCTCAAGACTTCCACCATAGAGACCCGCACCAGCATTCCACCTGCGGTGTAGCCTGACTCTCCAATCCATTGTGGATTCATCTGTTTCCAGCTACAACACTACCTGCTTCCAGCCTCAGCTTCCAGCAGAGTACAGCTTCCCTTAAAGGGCCGGTGTCCTTTCTACACTTTACCACTCTCCACCGGAATTATTATTTCTCCGCTCTCAAGTTCTACATTTCAGTTCACATTTCATCGCTCCCAAAGTTCATTTATTATTTAACTGGTTCCAGCCAGTATCCACTCCGTGCTAACAACAGTCTGGTTCCAGCCAGTATCCACAGCAGCTGTTTTACCTTCAGCAACCCAGCTCTTCCTGGAACACCAGCTGGTACAATCCTGGGTTATCTCCATTGCTACAGCCGGGCCTGGTAAGGACTTTCCATCTAGAAGATCATAAGAACTATCTCACACTACCAGTGCCCTGTGGCTCCTGCCATGCTGTAGTACTCAGGAACTGTATTTATTCTTTGCTGACTTTTACGTTTTCTTTTATTGCTGCTGTGATGCGGAGTTGTCATAATAAACATCATTGACTTTTATCTAAGTTGTCGTGGTCACGCCTTCGGGCAGTTATTATTCATGTTACTTACATGTCCAGGGGTCTGATACAACCTCCCAGGTTCCGGTACATCTCAGCCCCTACAACTGAGGCTGCCTCCCGTCAGCTCAGGCCCTCAGTTGTGACAGTAAGCACTGACCTAATGAATCCAGCCGGAGACCAGGATCAAGCGGCCAGGCCGATGCAAGAACTGGCAGCCCGACTAGAACATCAGGAGGCTGCACAGGGCCACATCATCCGCTGTCTCCAGGATCTCTCTACTCGGCTGGATGGGATTCAGACAACTCTCCGTGGATCAGGCGCGTCTGGTGCGTCAACCACAGTGACTCCAGCTATAACCCCACCCACCTTACCCATTTCTGCTCCACGTCTTCATCTTCCAACGCCAGCAAAATTTGACGGATCTCCAAGATTCTGCAGGGGATTTCTCAACCAGTGTGAGATTCAGTTTGAGCTACAACCTGGCAATTTTCCCAGTGACCGTACAAAAATTGCCTACATTATTTCTCTTCTCAGTGGCTCAGCCCTTGATTGGGCATCACCGTTATGGGAGAGGTCCGACACCCTGCTATCTTCTTACACTGCATTTGTGTCAACATTCAGGCGCATCTTCGACGAGCCAGGCAGGGTAACTTCAGCTTCGTCTGAGATTCTCCGTTTACGCCAGGAATCACGTACTGTAGGACAATATCTTATACAGTTCCAGATCCTGGCATCCGAACTGGCATGGAACGACGAGGCCCTGTATGCTGCATTCTGGCATGGTTTATCCGAGCGTATTAAAGATGAGTTAGCTACCAGAGACTTACCCTCCAAGTTAGATGAGCTAATCTCACTTTGTACGAAAGTTGACTTACGTTTCAGAGAGAGAGCAACTGAGCGTGGAAGATCATCTGCTCCAAAATCTTCTACTCCTCCTCCTCGCCAACTGTCACCAACTACAGATGAACCCATGCAAATTGGCCGTTCCCGTTTAACTCCTGCTGAGCGCCGAAGACGTCTCTCCGAGTTTCTCTGTCTGTATTGTGCAGCTCCGTCTCACACCATTAATGCCTGTCCCAAACGTCCGGGAAACTCCAAATCCTAGCTCGCCAAGGAGAGGGCCGGCTAGGAGTAATGATCTCCTCTCCATCTCCTCAAGATTGTAACCTCCCAGTCTCGCTTCAAGTTGCTCAACGTTATCAGAACGTCATTGCCCTCCTGGATTCCGGAGCAGCTGGGAACTTTATTACTGAAGCCTATGTTAAACGGTGGTCCCTACCCACCGAGAGACTTCCTTCGTCCTTTTCCTTAACTGCTGTGGATGGCAGTAAAATTTTTGATACAGTTATTTCTCTAAGGACTCTACCAGTTCGTCTGAGAGTGGGAGTTCTTCATTCCGAACTTATTTCATTTTTAGTGATTCCAAGAGCCACACATCCTGTGGTCCTGGGCCTTCCATGGCTCCGTCTTCACAATCCTACAATTGATTGGACGACTACGCAAATCCTGGCATGGGGTTCCTCCTGTACTAAGACATGTTTGTTTAAAGTGTTGCCTGTCTGTTCTTCCTCCCCCAGGTCGTCTGATGTTCCACCTCCTCCATATCAAGATTTCACGGATGTGTTCAGTAAAGCTTCTGCTGATATCCTTCCTCCTCATAGAGAATGGGACTGCCCGATTGATCTCGTTCCAGGGAAGGTTCCACCTCGAGGCCGAACTTATCCGTTGTCTCTCCCCGAGACACATTCTATGGAGGAATACATTAAAGAGAACCTAGCAAAGGGGTTCATTCGACCTTCTTCTTCTCCAGCCGGCGCAGGCTTCTTTTTTGTAAAGAAGAAAGATGGTGGTCTGCGGCCGTGCATCGACTACAGAGGTTTGAACGACATTACCATCAAGAACCGCTATCCTTTACCCCTGATTACTGAGCTCTTTGACAGAGTTAGCGGAGCTACCATCTTTACAAAGCTGGACCTGAGAGGTGCATACAATCTCATCCGGATCCGTGAGGGTGACGAGTGGAAGACCGCATTTAACACCCGTGACGGACATTATGAGTACCTCGTCATGCCCTTCGGATTGAGCAATGCTCCAGCTGTCTTCCAGCATTTCGTCAATGAGATCTTCAGAGACATTCTATACCGTCATGTCGTGGTCTATCTAGATGATATCCTCATTTTTGCCAACGATTTAGAGGAACATCGTTTCTGGGTAAAGGAGGTTCTGTCCCGTCTCCGTGTCAATCATCTCTACTGCAAATTAGAGAAATGCGTCTTTGAAGTCAAGTCCATTCCGTTTCTAGGGTACATTGTGTCCGGTTCCGGACTAGAGATGGATCCTGAGAAACTACAAGCAATCCAGAATTGGCCGGTACCCTTAACCCTCAAAGGGGTCCAGAGGTTCTTAGGGTTCGCCAATTATTACCGAAAGTTTATACGAGACTTTTCCACCATTGTGGCGCCTATTACTGCTTTCACCAAGAAGGGTGCTAACCCGTCCAAGTGGTCTGAAGAAGCCATGCAAGCTTTTCATCTTTTAAAACAGAGGTTCATCTCTGCACCTGTCCTGAAACAGCCTGACATCGACTCTCCTTTCATCTTAGAGGTGGATGCCTCCTCCGTTGGAGTAGGAGCGGTGTTATCTCAGAGGGCTAAAGATGGTCATTTACATCCTTGCAGTTTCTTCTCACGGAAGTTCTCCCCAGCGGAGCGCAACTATGCCATTGGCGACCAAGAGTTGCTAGCCATCAAGCTCGCTCTAGAGGAGTGGAGATATCTGTTGGAGGGAGCTTCTCATTCAATCACCATCCTTACAGACCACAAGAACCTTCTATATCTAAAAGGCGCACAATGTCTCAACCCTCGTCAGGCCAGATGGGCACTTTTCTTTTCCAGGTTCGACTTTAAACTCCAGTTCTGTCCGGGCTCTCAGAATCGCAAGGCCGATGCCCTTTCCCGCTCATGGGAGCAAGAAAATGAGTCAGAGTCTTCAGACAAGCATCCTATTATAAATCCGTTGGCATTCTCCACGGTAGGGATGGACTCTACGCCCCCATCAGGGAAAAGTTTTGTGAAGCCGACACTAAGGAAGAAGCTCATGCATTGGGCCCATGCTTCCCGTTTTGCCGGACATACAGGTATCCAAAAAACCCTGGAGTTTATCTCTAGGTCCTATTGGTGGCCAACTCTGAAAAAGGACGTTTTGGAGTTTATTGCATCTTGCCCAAAGTGTGCTCAACATAAAGTATCCCGCCAGTCGCCTGCGGGGCAACTGGTTCCACTATCTGTTCCCCGTCGACCATGGACCCATTTGTCGATGGATTTTATTACAGATTTGCCCATGTGCAACAAGTTCAATACCATCTGGGTGGTAGTTGACCGGTTCACCAAGATGGCACACTTCATTCCTCTCACCGGTCTTCCGTCAGCTTCCAAGTTGGCTCAAGTATTCATACAAGAGATCTTCCGACTCCACGGTCTTCCAGAAGAAATTATCTCAGATCGAGGAGTTCAATTCACAGCCAAATTCTGGCGAAGTTTATGTCAAGTCCTCCAAGTCAAGTTAAAGTTTTCCACGGCTTACCATCCTCAGACCAATGGTCAAACTGAGAGGGTGAATCAGGACTTGGAGGCCTTCCTCCGCATCTATGTGTCCTCCTCTCAAGATGACTGGGTTCAATTACTTCCCTGGGCCGAGTTCTGTCATAACAACCAGTATCATTCTTCATCTTCCTCAACACCATTCTTCACCAACTTTGGATTCCACCCTAAAGTCCCTGAGTTCCAACCGCTTCCAGCAACTTCTGTTCCCGCAGTGGATATCACCTTGCATCAGTTTGCCAATATCTGGAAGAGCGTACGATCAGCTCTGCTCAAGGCATCGTTCAGGTACAAGAAGTTTGCGGATAAGAAGCGTCGAGCAGTTCCTGCTCTCAAGGTGGGTGATCGGGTATGGTTATCCACGAAGAATTTGAGGTTAAGAGTTCCCAGTATGAAGTTTGCACCTCGCTACATCGGTCCTTTTAAAATTGATCAAGTCATCAATCCTGTTGCTTACAGACTCCAGTTACCTCCCTTCTTAAAAATACCCAGGACATTCCATGTTTCCCTGTTGAAACCGCTAATCTTGAATCGGTTTCATTCCTCACTTCCACCAACTCCGAAAGTCCAAACTCAACGAGGCGTTGAGTATGAAGTGGCCAAGATCCTGGACTCACGTCACCGTTACGGTCAACTTCAGTATCTCATTGACTGGAAGGGCTATGGTCCTGAAGAACGCTCTTGGACCAATGCCTCTGACGTCCATGCTCCTGCCTTGGTCCGAAATTTCCACGCAAAGTTTCCTTTAAAGCCTAAGAAGTGTCCTGGGGCCACTCCTAAAGGGGGGGGTGCTGTCACGATCCGGGTATCTGGACGCCATTACTTACCCTTCAGATGCCTCCTAAAGCGGGCTCAGCGTTCCAGGACCGGATTCCGCTGTTCCTGAGTTTCCACATGCAGAGTGGTCTTTTCATCAGCCGCGGCCTCCGCTGTGCCCGCGTGGTTAAATGTGCATCTATCAGCCTGGCGTCTCCTGTCTCCGGTGGCCGGCGCCGCCATTACTGTTTCCCAGACCACATGGATTACAAACCAAACTTCCCTCCAAGTGTCTGCATGGGCGCAGCCATCTTGGATTCTGTCATCTGATCATTTCCACCAATCTGCTGTCTGTGTTGTTGATTTGCATAATTGCCTAGCCAACCCCTTCCTTGCTGCAGGTATAAGTAAGCTGTACCTGAGCAAGGAAGACGTCAGTGCTTTGGTTGTCAAACCTAGTTCCTGTTTGTCTCTCTTCTATGATTGTCTTCCAGGTTCCAGCTCCTGTCTCAAGACTTCCACCATAGAGACCCGCACCAGCATTCCACCTGCGGTGTAGCCTGACTCTCCAATCCATTGTGGATTCATCTGTTTCCAGCTACAACACTACCTGCTTCCAGCCTCAGCTTCCAGCAGAGTACAGCTTCCCTTAAAGGGCCGGTGTCCTTTCTACACTTTACCACTCTCCACCGGAATTATTATTTCTCCGCTCTCAAGTTCTACATTTCAGTTCACATTTCATCGCTCCCAAAGTTCATTTATTATTTAACTGGTTCCAGCCAGTATCCACTCCGTGCTAACAACAGTCTGGTTCCAGCCAGTATCCACAGCAGCTGTTTTACCTTCAGCAACCCAGCTCTTCCTGGAACACCAGCTGGTACAATCCTGGGTTATCTCCATTGCTACAGCCGGGCCTGGTAAGGACTTTCCATCTAGAAGATCATAAGAACTATCTCACACTACCAGTGCCCTGTGGCTCCTGCCATGCTGTAGTACTCAGGAACTGTATTTATTCTTTGCTGACTTTTACGTTTTCTTTTATTGCTGCTGTGATGCGGAGTTGTCATAATAAACATCATTGACTTTTATCTAAGTTGTCGTGGTCACGCCTTCGGGCAGTTATTATTCATGTTACTTACATGTCCAGGGGTCTGATACAACCTCCCAGGTTCCGGTACATCTCAGCCCCTACAACTGAGGCTGCCTCCCGTCAGCTCAGGCCCTCAGTTGTGACAACTATATACAGCAAATGGTAAGTTACTGTGCAAATGGAACATAAAACAGGTGAATAGAGGTATCAGCGACTGGTTGTGTCAGGTTTATAGCAAGAAAATATTGAGATCTTAGAAAATAGGTTAAAGTGGATCAGATATAAAAATGGGAGGACAAAGATTTTACATGTAGATATTTAAAAAGCTGTATGTCCTGTAAATATGTACATAAAAATTTAAAATGTAAAAATTATAAAAAAATATATAATTTATAAAAAATTATAAGAAACAGGAAGTATGAAGTCTGCATAGACGAAACGCGTTGTTCACTCCCTATTGACCTCCTGCATTACAGATAAGCTACCTCTAGATTCCTTTATATGTTATTCCTGTTTCCTATAACTTTGTATACATTTTATAATTTTTACATTTTAAATTTTTTATGTACATATACAGTACATACAGTACATCTTTTTAAATATCTACATGTAAAATCTTTGTCCTCCCATTTTTATATATCCAGCTTTTGTATAAATAAAATATGTTATAATTTTAATTGGGCTACCTGATCCACTCTTTAACCTATATACTATGATCTCAATATTTCCTTGCTATAAACCTGACACCTCTATCCACCTGTTTTTATATATATATATATATATATATATATATATATATAAAATTATTTTTTTAATCTGTGTACATACAGCACTGACCCACTCACTTTCGGATGGATATTAATGGACTGATGTGGAATAATAAAATCTGGATTTCTCTTTTATATTTACCAAACTTATCAGCAGCAGATCTCTCATTTACATAGTTTAAAAAAAAGTCTGTTAATTTTTTTTTCTTCATTTTTCTGGTTTTCTCCACATTTATTTGACCTTTTATTAAAATTTACAAGTAAGGTTCATTTTTGGGCCATTGGAAAGCTTTTGGGCTAGCGTAAAATGGTTCTAGCAGAAATCTGATTATAGGAATGGTAATGTGGCATTTCCGTCATTGGAGCAAAGTGGCAATTACTCTACTGCCAGTAATGAAGTTGATTTAATAAAACAAAGCTAAAGAGGCCACTTGGAGATGAAACCTATAAAGAGTTTTTAAAGGTCACTGGAAGGCGCTGGGTTTACATTTAATATTCTCAGATTATTCCGACGCCCTGACTACAACTCTACATTCTGGATCTTTGTGAAACCAAGTTGTGTTGGAAGTGTGCGCACTTATCGGTTACAGTAAATAGAATGACCCCCTATATTCAAAGTGTATATTATCCAAGGGGAGATATCATTCGAAGATAGAAAAATAAGAATACAAACAAAGATCTTTTGGAATGATCGTGGATAGACTTGTGTCCTAATTTTCTATCCAGCGGCAACTGCATTGTTTTCTGTGGGTTGGACATAGTGCAATAGCCACTGTTGTTTATGGACAAAGACAATGTGGTCTTTTGGAATTATGCAACAATTATACCCTGCGCTCGACTTATATGGATAAATGTTGGTTGGCAGCGAATTGCAGACGAGGGTAAACCCAAAACCTCAATTACATAGTTAAGAACGGGGGATTTTGCAATTGCGCCTAAAATGAAGTGAGCTGCAAGAGTGTTGTAAAATTATATAAAATATATTTTATTTGTAACAACAGAATTGATTGTGGGGGTCATTCCGAGTTGATCGTTAGCTGCCGTTGTTCGCAGTGCAGTTGCATTTCTGCGCATGCGTATGCACCGCAATGCGCACGCGCGACATACGGGTACAAAGTCCTTTGTGGTTTTGCACAGATTCTAGCGAAACTTTCAGTCGCACGGCAGAACGCAGAAAGATTGACATGAACTGGGCGTTTCTGGGTGGCAACCGACCTTTTTCAGGGAGTGCTTAGAAAAATGCAGGCATGTCGGGGGAAAACACAGGCGTGGTTGGGCGGGTGTGTGACGTCAAAAGCCGTCCCTCCGTCGTTAGAATCAACGCACACGAAGAGTAACTACAGGGCTGGTCTTGTTTTGCACAAAATTATTTTGCAGGCGCTCTGCTGCACAGGCGTTCGCACTTCTGCAAAGCGAAAATACACTCCCAGTGGGCGGCGACAATGCATTTGCTTGGCTGGTAAAAACTGATAGCGAGTGATCAATTCGGAATGACCCCCTGTATTCAAAGTATATATTATCCAAGGGGAGATATCATTCGAAGATAGAACAATAGGAAAACAAACATAGATCTTTTGGAATGATCGTGGATAGACTTGTGTCCTAATTTTCTATCCAGCGGCAACTGCTGGTTTGCCACGTTCATGGAAAGAGAAAAGGCAATATGTAGCAGAAGTGACTCTATATTTTGCATCATTTGCCCTGTTAGCAAACTACAGTGCCACTCAATTTCCTTGCCACTTAATATACTGTAATTGGGGCATCGAACTGGCTAGGAATGCAAAATACGCAGAGCATTGTCGCTACGGTTCACATACTTGCATAGACTTTTTGAGGAACGCCTGACAGACTGGCGCTGTGCATTCATGCACCTTTTGTGTGAAATCATCCAACCCCACCTGATTATTTGCAAGACCGGAAAAAATGCAAAGTCTGTAGTATCACAAACATCCAACTCTTTGTAATGTCATTGGGCTCTGTTGTGCTAGGATGGATGAATGTGAGTTCAGTTCATCATGTGCAACACACTGCAGGCAAGTAGATGCCACTACATTCTCCTGCATGAAATGACCACTGAATATGATCATATCAATATAACGCCATTATGTTTTATGCATAGTACATCTTACAACATACCACAAAAGAAGAGATGATTCAGAGGAGCAGGCAGTTGCATGGACAGCTGTGACTTCATTTGCAGTGGAAATTATGCAAATACCTATCTCTTCTTCACAGAAACACCCATTGCTGATTCTCACATCCGACGTTCACGTACATAAGGAAAACATTGGGCGCACATTGGTTGAACCATCGGATAACGGGGCCTTTCCAACGGCAAACAAATTTGTGCATAGCATCAGGCTTCAGCCTTGGATGTCCTGGAATCCCCAGCCAGGTCTGACTAGCTAGGGATGATAAAAAAGGAGGGGAAGGGGGGACCTGGACTGCTCACCCTATTACTAAAGATATTAAGAGGTGCTATCATGCTGAGGCTTCGAATACTATGCTGGAGGAAGAGAGATGCAGACACACAATCCTAGCACTAAAGGTCCATACACATTAGACAATGGGGTAAATTTACTAACATTCGTAATTTTCGGAAAAAGGTCAAAGTTCAATCACGAATGACATCGAAAGTGTAAAACTGCAACTTTTTGAATTTATTACGACTAATTTACTAAGCTGTCGTATTCGGGTTTTTCTTTTCTTCCGATGTCGATGTCATTCGTGTTTTTTTTTTGTTTTTTACGGCAGTGATTAGCAAAACACTGCCGACTTTTTTACAATTAATCTCGGCCGGATCTGTGTGATCCGTGCTGGGGTTCTTTTTTTTTTTTTTTTTAATTAAACACTGTAAAATCTAAATAAAAAATTGCGTGGGGTCCCCCCTCCTAAGCATAACCAGCCTCGGGCTCTTTGAGCCGATCCTGGTTGCAAAAATATTGGGGAAAAAATGACAGGGGTTCCCCCATATTTAAGCAACCAGCATCGGGCTCTGCGCCTGGTCCTGGTTCCAAAAATACGGGGGACAAAAAGAGTAGGGGTCCCCCGTATTTTTAAAACCAGCACCGGGCTCCACTAGCTGGACAGATAATGCCACAGCCGGGGGTCACTTTTATATAGTGCCCTGCGGCCGTGGCATCAAAAATCCAACTAGTCACCCCTGGCCGGGGTACCCTGGGGGAGTGGGGACCCCTTCAATCAAGGGGTCCCCCCCCCCAGCCACCCAAGGGCCAGGGGTGAAGCCCGAGGCTGTCCCCCCCCATCCAATGGGCTGCGGATGGGGGGGCTGATAGCCTTTGATGTAAATGAAAAGATATTGTTTTTAGTAGCAGTACTACAAGTCCCAGCAAGCCTCCCCCGCATGCTGGTACTTGGAGAACCACAAGTACCAGCATGCGGCGGAAAAACGGGCCCGCTGGTACCTGTAGTACTACTACTAAAAAAATTCCCAAAAAAACACAAGACACACACACCGTGAAAGTATAATTTTATTACATACATACACACATACATACATACTTACCTTATGTTCCCACGCAGGTCGGTCCTCTTCTCCAGTAGAATCCAAGGGGTACCTGTTGAAGAAATTATACTCACGAGATCCAGGGGTCCAGGGTCCTCGGGGAATCCAGGTGTAATCCACGTACTTGAAAAAAATAACAAAAAGGACACCCGAGCCACGCACTAAAAGGGGACCCATGTTTGCACATGGATCCCCTTTTCCCGACTGCCAGAAACCCACTCTGACTGATGTCTAAGTGGGTTTCTTCAGCCAATCAGGGAGTGCCACGTTGTAGCACTCTCCTGATCGGCTGTGTGCTCCTGTCCTAACTGACAGGCAGCACACGGCAGTGTTACAATGTAGCGCCTATGCGCTACATTGTAACCAATGCTGGGAACTTTCTGCCCTGCGGTTGACCTAAAGTGACGTCACCGCTGAGCAGAAAGTTCCCAGCATTGGTTACAATGGAGCGCATAGGCGCTACATTGTAACACTGCCGTGTGCCGCCTGTCAGTTAGGACAGGAGCACACAGCCGATCAGGAGAGAGCTACAACGTGGCACTCCCTGATTGGCTGAAGAAACCCACTTAGACATCAGTCAGAGTGGGTTTCTGGCAGTCGGGAAAAGGGGATCCATGTGCAAACATGGGTCCCCTTTTAGTGCGTGGCTCGGGTGTCCGTTTTGTTATTTTTTTCAAGTACGTGGATTACACCTGGATTCCCCGAGGACCCTGGACCCCTGGATCTCGTGAGTATAATTTCTTCAACAGGTACCCCTTGGATTCTACGGGAGAAGAGGACCGACCTGCGTGGGAACATAAGGTAAGTATGTATGTATGTGTGTATGTATGTAATAAAATTATACTTTCACGGTGTGTGTGTCTTGTGTTTTTTTGGGTATTTTTTTAGTCGTAGTACTACAGGTACCAGCGGGCCCGTTTTTCCGCCGCATGCTGGTACTTGTGGTTCTCCAAGTACCAGCATGCGGGGGAGGCTTGCTGGGACTTGTAGTACTGCTACTAAAAACAATATCTTTTCTTTTACAACAAAGGCTATCAGCCCCCCCATCCGCAGCCCATTGGATGGGGGGAGACAGCCTCGGGCTTCACCCCTGGCCCTTGGGTGGCTGGGGGGGGGACCCCTTGATTGATGGGGTCCCCACTCCCCCAGGGTACCCCGGCCAGGGGTGACTAGTTGGATTTTTGATGCCACGGCCGCAGGGCACTATATAAAAGTGACCCCCGGCTGTGGCATTATCTGTCCAGCTAGTGGAGCCCGGTGCTGGTTTTAAAAATACGGGGGACCCCTACTCTTTTTGTCCCCCGTATTTTTGGAACCAGGACCAGGCGCAGAGCCCGATGCTGGTTGCTTAAATATGGGGGAACCCCTGTCAATTTTTTCCCCATATTTCTGCAACCAGGATCGGCTCAAAGAGCCAGAGGCTGGTTATGCTTAGGAGGGGGGACCCCACGCAATTTTTTTTTAAAAAATAAGCACTTTCCCACCCCTTCCCACTGATATACATGCACGGATCTCATGGATCCGTGCATGCCTATCCAATCACGAATAAAAAAAAAGGTCTGTTTTTTTTTAGCACTTTTTTTCGAGTTGTAATTTTTCACGGCAGTGTTTTTTTTTTTTTTGCTTTGCACTTCTTAGTAAATGACCGAGATTCATACTTAAACAGCCGCGTTTTGACCGATGGTGTATTCATTCGTGATTTTTTTCCTAGGACTTCAAAATATTACGAATGCCCTCATCACTGCCGTGATTATTGCTTAGTAAATTACCGAGATGACACTTTGATGAAAAAACGGCATCTCGGTCAAAATCGGGACCTTAGTAAATTTACCCCAATGTCGTTCCATGAGCAACGTCGTCTAATGTTTCTCCTCCCGGGTCGGTCGGCAGCCGACTGTACACACTGAGCGATATGACTGCTCATATCTCACAGTGACGTCACGCCTCCGCCAGCCGTGCATGGAGGTCGTGGACGACAGTCCAGATCCTGCATGCATGCCCTACCAACAGCGACAATCGTTGCCGACCCGCGGGGCCACGCATCGGTCGTCGCTGGCGGCATACACACTTGACGATAAAATGAGCAACCTCGCTCAGGGATGGGGAAAATGAGCGACGTCGCTCATTTTATCTTCAAGTGTGTATGGGCCTTAAGAGCAATGATAATAAGAATAATTTAAATAAACCCTCACAATTAACACAAATTATAAGTGAAGTTCTTGGCACACATCTGCGCAAATATGCAGGCCCATGTACCGTGACCAGGTGACTCCATCACACAGGTCCCTAACATTCCTAATCCTACTACATTCTATAATACATATATATATATATATATATATATATATATATATATATATTAGAGATGTGCACCGGAAATTTTTCGGGTTTTGTGTTTTGGTTTTGGATTCGGTTCCGCGGCCGTGTTTTGGATTCGGACGCGTTTTGGCAAAACCTCCCTGAAATTTTTTTGTCGGATTCGGATGTGTTTTGCATTCGGGTGTTTTTTTTTTACAAAAAACCCTCAAAAACAGCTTAAATCATAGAATGTGGGGGTCATTTTGATCCCATAGTATTATTAACCTCAATAACCATAATTTCCACTCATTTCCAGTCTATTCTGAACACATCACAATACTATTTTTAGTCCTAAAATTTGCACCGAGGTCGCAGGATGACTAAGCTAAGCGACCCAAGTGGCCGACACAAACACCTGGCCCATCTAGGAGTGGCACTGCAGTGTCAGACAGGATGGCAGATTTAAAAAATAGTCCCCAAACAGCACATGATGCAAAGATAAATTAAAGAAAAAAGAAGTGCAAGATGGAATTGTCCTTGGGCCCTTCCACCCACCCTTATGTTGTATAAACAGAACATGCACACTTTAACAAACCCATCATTTCAGCGACAGGGTCTGCCACACAACTGTGACTGAAATGACTGGTTGGTTTGGGCCCCCACCAAAAAAGAAGCAGACAATCTCTCCTTGCACAAACTGGCTCTACAGAGGCAAGATGTCCACCTCCTCCTCATCGTCCGATTCCTCACCCCTTTCACTGTGTACATCCTCCTCCTCACAGATTATTAATTCGTCCCCACTGGAATCCACCATCTCAGGTCCCTGTGTACTTTCTGGAGGCAATTGCTGCTGGTGAATGTCTCCACGGAGGAATTTATTATAATTCATTTTGATGAACGTCATCTCCACATTTTGTGGAAGTAACCTCGTACGTCGATTGCTGACAAGGTGACCGGCTGCACTAAACACTCTTTCGGAGTACACACTGGAGGGGGGGCAACTTAGGTAAAATAAAGCCAGTTTGTGCAAGGGCCTCCAAATTGCCTCTTTTTCCTGCCAGTATACGTACGGACTGTCTGACGCGCCTACTTGGATGCGGTCAATCATATAATCCTCCACCATTCTTTCAATGGTGACAGAATCATATGCAGTGACAGTAGACGACATGTCAGTAATCGTTGGCAGGTCCTTCAGTCCGGACCAAATGTCAGCACTCGCTCCAGACTGCCCTGCATCACCGCCAGCAGGTGGGCTTGGAATTCTTAGCCTTTTCCTCGCAGCCCCAGTTGCGGAAAAATGTGAAGGAGGAGCTGTTGACGGGTCACGTTCCGCATGACTTGACAATTTTCTCACCAGCAGGTCTTTGAACCTCTGCAGACTTGTGTCTGCCGGAAAGAGAGATCCAACGTAGGTTTTAAATCTAGGATCGAGCACGGTGGCCAAAATGTAGTGCTCTGATTTCAACAGATTGACCACCCGTGAATCCTTGTTAAGCGAATTAAGGGCTCCATCCACAAGTCCCACATGCCTAGCGGAATCGCTCCGTTTTAGCTCCTACTTCAATCTCTCCAGCTTCTTCTGCAAAAGCCTGATGAGGGGAATGACCTGACTCAGGCTGACAATGTCTGAACTGACTTCACGTGTGGCAAGTCAAAGGGTTGCAGAACCTTGCACAACGTTGAAATCATTCTCCACTGCGCTTGAGTCAGGTGCATTCCCCCTCCTTTGCCTATATCGTAGGTAGCTGTATAGGCTTGAATGGCCTTTTGCTGCTCCTCCATCCTCTGAAGCATATAGAGCAGGCTTTCCCAACCACGGTCCTCAAGGCACACCAACAGTGCAGGTTTTAGTGATAGCCAGGCTTCAGCACAGGTGACTTAATTAGTAGCTCAGTTATTTTGATTTAACCATATGTGCTGCAGCCTGGATATCACTAAAACCTGCACTGTTGGTGTGCCTTGAGGACCGTGGTTGGGAAAGCCTGATATAGAGGTTTGAATTCCACCTCGTTACCACCTCTTGCTTCAGATGATGGCGGGGCAGGTTCAGGAGTGTTTGCTGGTGCTCCAGTCTTCGGCACGCGGTGGCTGAATGCCGAAAGTGGCCCGCAATTCTTCGGGCCACCGATAGCATCTCTTGCACGCCACTGTCGTTTTTTAAATAATTCTGCACCACCAAATTCAATGTATGTGCAAAACATGGGACGTGCTGGAATTTGCCCACATGTAATGCACGCACAATATTGGTGGCGTTGTCCGATGTCACAAATCCCCAGGAGAGTCCAATTGGGGTAAGCCATTCTGCGATGATGTTCCTCAGTTTCCGTAAGAGGTTGTCAGCTGTGTGCCTCTTATGGAAAGCGGTGATACAAAGTGTAGCCTGCCTAGAAACGAGTTGGCGTTTGCGAGATGCTGGTACTGGTGCCGTCGCTGCTGTTCTTGCTGCGGGAGGCAATACATCTACCCAGTGGGCTGTCACAGTCATATAGTCCTGAGTCTGCCCTGCTCCACTTGTCCACATGTCCGTGGTTAAGTGGACATTGGGTACAACTGCATTTTTTAGGACACTGGTGACTCTTTTTCTGACATCTGTGTACATTCTCGGTATCGCCTGCCTAGAGAAATGGAACCTAGATGGTATTTGGTACCGGGACACACCACCTCAAGCAATTCTCTAGTTCCCTGTGAATTAACGCTGGATACCGGGCACACGTTTAACACCACCGAAGCTGCCAAGACCTGAGTTATCCGCTTTGCAGCAGGATGACTGCTGTGATATTTCATCTTCCTCGCAAAGGACTGCTGGACAGTCAATTGCATACTGGAAGTAGTACAAGTGGTCTTCCGACTTCCCCTCTGGGATGGCGATCGACTCCCAGCAGTAACAACAGCAGCGCCAGCAGCAATAGGCTTTACACTCAAGGATGCATCGGAGGAATCCCAGGCAGGAGAGGACTCGTCAGACTTGACAGTGACATGGCCTGCAGGACTATTGGCTTTCCTGTCTAAGGAGGAAATTGACACTGAGGGAGTTGGTGGTGTGGTTTGCAGGAGCTTGGTTACAAGAGGA
This sequence comes from Pseudophryne corroboree, assembly GCF_028390025.1. Classification (NCBI taxonomy): domain Eukaryota; kingdom Metazoa; phylum Chordata; class Amphibia; order Anura; family Myobatrachidae; genus Pseudophryne; species Pseudophryne corroboree. The sequence continues at coordinate 472,842,874 of NC_086451.1, forward strand.
AGGGATTTAGTTGTCAGTGGACTGCTTCCGCTGTCACCCAAAGTTTTTGAACTTGTCAATGACTTCTGATGAATGCGCTCCAGGTGACGTATAAGGGAGGATGTTCCTTGGTGGTTAACGTCCTTACCCTTACTTATTACAGCTTGACAAAGGCAACAGACGGCTTGACACCTGTTGTCCGCATTTCTGTTAAAATAATTCCACACCGAAGAGGTGATTTTTTTTGTCATTTGACCAGGCATGTCAATGGCCATATTCGTCCCACGGACAACAGGTGTCTCCCCGGGTGCCTGACTTAAACAAACCACCTCACCATCAGAATCCTCCTTGTCAATTTCCTCCTCAGCGCCAGCAACACCCATATCCTCATCCTGGTGTACTTCAACAGTGACATCTTCAATTTGACTATCAGGAACTGGACTGCGGGTGCTCCTTCCAGCACTTGCAGGGGGCGTGCAAATGGTGGAAGGCGCCACCTCTTCCCGTCCAGTGTTGGAAAGGTCAGGCATCGCAACCGACACAATTGGACTCTCCTTGGGGATTTGTGATTTAGAAGAACGCACAGTTCTTTGCTGTGCTTTTGCCAGCTTAAGTCTTTTCATTTTTCTAGCGAGAGGATGAGTGCTTCCATCCTCATGTGAAGCTGAACCACTAGCCATGAACATAGGACAGGGTCTCAGCCGTTCCTTGCCACTCCGTGTCGTAAATGGCATATTGGCAAGTTTACGCTTCTCATCAGACGCTTTTAATTTTGATTTTTGGGTCATTTTACTGAACTTTTGTTTTTCGGATTTTACATGCTCTCTACTATGACATTGGGCATCGGCCTTGGCAGACGACGTTGATGGCATTTCATAGTCTCGGCCACGACTAGTGGCAGCAGCTTCAGCATGAGGTGGAAGTGGATCTTGATCTTTCCCTATTTTACCCTCCACATTTTTGTTCTCCATGTTTTAATGTGTGGAATTATATGCCAGTAATATATCAATAGCAATGGCCTACAGTATCGTACTGCTTTATATTATATACTTGTGGTCAGCAAAATTATGCACTGTCCTCCTACTATATGTACTGCGCACAACAACTAAAATGCACCACAGGTATGGATGGATAGTATACTTGACGACACAGAGGAAGGTAGAGCAGTGGCCTACTGTACCGTACTGCTATATATTATATACTGGTGGTCAGCAAAATTATGCACTGTCCTACTACTACTGCGCACAACAACTAAAATGCACCACAGGTATGGATGGAATGTATACTTGATGACATAGAGGTAGGTAGAGCAGTGGCCTACTGTACCGTACTGCTATATATTATATACTGGTAGTCAGCAAAATTATGCACTGTACTCGCTGTGCACAAATACTAAAATGCACCACAGGTATGGATGGATAGTATACTTGACGACACAGAGGTAGGTAGAGCAGTGGCCTACTGTACCGTACTGCTATATATTATATACTGGTGGTCAGCAAAATTATGCACTGTCCTTCTCCTACTGCGCACAACAACTAAAATGCACCACAGGTATTGATGGATAGTATACTTGATGACACAGAGGTAGGTAGAGCAGTGGCCTACTGTACCGTACTGCTATATATTATATACTGGTGGTCAGCAAAATTATGCACTGTACTCATACTATATATACTGCGCACAACTAAAATGCACCAAGGTATGGAGGGATAGTATGCTTGATGACACAGAGGTAGGTAGAGCAGTGGCCTACTGTACTGCTATATATTATATACTGGTGGACAGCAAAATTATGCACTGTACTCCTACTATATATACTGCGCACAACTAAAATGCACCACAGGTATGGATGGATAGTATACTTGACGACACAGAGGTAGGTAGAGCAGTGAACTACTGTACCATACTGCTATATATTATATACTGGTGGTCAGAAAAATTATGCACTGTACTCCTACTATATATACTGCGCACAACTAAAATGCACCACAGGTATGGAGGGATAGTATGCTTGACGACACAGAGGTAGGTAGAGCAGTGGCCTACTGTACTGTACTGCTATATGTTTTATACTGGTGGTAAGCAAAATTATGCACAGTACTCCTACTATATATACTGCGCACAATTAAAATGCACCACAGGTATGGATGGATAGTATATTTGACGACACAGAGTTAGGTAGAGCAGTGGCCTACTGTACCGTACTGCTATATATTATATACTGGTGATCAGCAAAATTATGCACTGTACTCCTACTATATATTCTGCGCACAACTAAAATGCACCACAGGTATGGATGGATAGTATACTTGACGACACAGAGGTAGGTAGAGCACTAAACTACTGTACCATACTGCCATATATTATATACTGGTGGTCAGAAAAATTATGCACTGTACTCCTACTATATATACTGCGCACAACTAAAATGCACCACAGGTATGGATGGATAGTATACTTGACGACACAGAGGTAGGTAGAGCAGTGGCCTACTGTACCGTACTGCTATATATTATATACTGGTAGTCAGCAAAATTATGCACTGTTCTCGCTGTGCACAAATACTAAAATGCACCACAGGTATGGATGGATAGTATACTTGACGACACAGAGGTAGGTAGAGCAGTGGCCTACTGTACCGTACTGCTATATATTATATACTGGTGGTCAGCAAAATTATGCACTGTCCTTCTCCTACTGCGCACAACAACTAAAATGCACCACAGGTATTGATGGATAGTATACTTGACGACACAGAGGTAGGTAGAGCAGTGGCCTACTGTACCGTACTGCTATATATTATATACTGGTGGTCAGCAAAATTATGCACTGTACTCCTACTATATATACTGCGCACAACTAAAATGCACCACAGGTTTGGATGGATAGTATACTTGACGACACAGAGGTAGATAGAGCAGTGGCCTACTGTACCGTACTGCTATATATTATATACTGGTGGTCAGCAAAATTATGCACTGTACTCCTACTATATATACTGCGCACAACTAAAATGCACCACAGGTTTGGATGGATAGTATACTTGACGACACAGAGGTAGGTAAAGCAGAGGCCTACTGTACCGTACTGCTATATATTATATACTGGTGGTCAGCAAAATTATGCACTGTCCTCCTACTACTGCGCACAACAACTAAAATGCACCACAGGTATGGATGGATAGTATACTTGATAACACAGAGGTAGGTAGAGCAGTGGCCTACTATACCGTACTGCTATATATTATAGACTGGTGGTCAGCAAAATTATGCACTGTACTCCTACTATATATACTGTGCACAACTAAAATGCACCACAGGTATGGATGGATAGTATACTTGACGACACAGAGGTAGGTAGAGCAGTGGCCTACTGTACTGCTATACTGGTGGTCAGCAAAATTATGCACTGTACTCCTACTATATATACTGCGCACAACTAAAATACACCACAGGTATGGATGGATAGTATACTTGACGACACAGAGGTAGGTAGAGCAGTGGCCTACTGTACCGTACTGCTATCTATTATATACTGGTGGTCAGCAAAATTATGCACTGTACTCCTACTATATGTACTGCGCACAACAACTAAAATGCACCACAGGTATGGATGGATAGTATACTTGATGACACAGAGGTAGGTAGAGCAGTGGCCTACTGTACCGTACTGCTAAATATTATATACTGGTGGTCAGCAAAATTATGCACTGTCCTACTACTACTGCGCACAACAACTAAAATGCACCACAGGTATGGATGGAATGTATACTTGATGACATAGAGGTAGGTAGAGCAGTGGCCTACTGTACCGTACTGTTATATATTATATACTGGTAGTCAGCAAAATTATGCACTGTACTCGCTGTGCACAAATACTAAAATGCACCACAGGTATGGATGGATAGTATACTTGATGACACAGAGGTAGGTAGAGCAGTGGCCTACTGTACCGTACTGCTATATATTATATACTGGTGGTCAGCAAAATTATGCACTGTCCTTCTCCTACTGCGCACAACAACTAAAATGCACCACAGGTATTGATGGATAGTATACTTGACGACACAGAGGTAGGTAGAGCAGTGGCCTACTGTACCGTACTGCTATATATTATATACTGGTGGTCAGCAAAATTATGCACTGTACTCATACTATATATACTGCGCACAACTAAAATGCACCAAGGTATGGAGGGATAGTATGCTTGATGACACAGAGGTAGGTAGAGCAGTGGCCTACTGTACTGCTATATATTATATACTGGTGGTCAGCAAAATTATGCACTGTACTCCTACTATATATACTGCGCACAACTAAAATGCACCACAGGTATGGATGGATAGTATTCTTGACGACACAGAGGTAGGTAGAGCACTGAACTACTGTACCATACTGCTATATATTATATACTGGTGGTCAGAAAAATTATGCACTGTACTCCTACTATATATACTGCGCACAACTAAAATGCACCACAGGTATGGAGGGATAGTATGCTTGACGACACAGAGGTAGGTAGAGCAGTGGCCTACTGTACCGTACTGCTATATGTTTTATACTGGTGGTAAGCAAAATTATGCACAGTACTCCTACTATATATACTGCGCACAACTAAAATGCACCACAGGTATGGATGGATAGTATATTTGACGACACAGAGTTAGGTAGAGCAGTGGCCTACTGTACCGTACTGCTATATATTATATACTGGTGGTCAGCAAAATTATGCACTGTCCTCCTACTACTGCGCACAACAACTAAAATGCACCACAAGTATGGATGGATAGAATACTTGACGACACAGAGGTAGGTAGAGCAGTGGACTACTGTACCGTATTGCTATATATTATAAACTGGTGGTCAGCAAAATTATGCACTGTACTCCTACTATATATACTGCGCAAAACTAAAATGCACCACAGGTATGGATGGATAGTATACTTGACGACACAGAGGTAGGTAGAGCAGTGGCCTACTGTACCGTACTGCTATATATTATATACTGGTGGTCAGCAAAATTATGCACTGTACTCCTACTATATATACTGCACACAACTAAAATGCACCACAGGTATGGATGGATAGTATACTTGACGACACAGAGGTAGGTAGAGCAGTGGCCTACTGTGCCGCACTGCTATATATTATATACTGGTGGTCAGCAAAATTATGCACTGTACTCCTACTATATATACTGCGCACAACCAAAATGCACCACAGGTATGGATGGATAGTATACTTGACGACACAGAGGTAGGTAGAGCAGTGGCCTACTGTACTGTACTGCTATATATTATATACTGGTGGTCAGCAAAATTATGCACTGTACTCCTACTATATATACTGCGCACAACTAAAATGCACCACAGGTATGGATGGATAGTATACTTGACGACACAGAGGTACGTAGAACAGTGGCCAACCGTACCGTACTGCTATATATTATATACTGCTGGTCAGCAAAATTATGCACTGTCCTCCTACTACTGCGCACAACAACTAAAATGCACCACAGGAATGGATGGATAGTATGCTTGACGACACAGAGGTAGGTAGAGCAGTGGCCTACTGTACCGTACTGCTATATATTATATACTGGTGGTAAGCAAAATTATGCACTGTACTGCTACTATATATACTGCGCACAACTAAAATGCACCACAGATATGGATGGATAGGATACTTGACGACACAGAGGTAGGTAGAGCAGTAGCCTACTGTACCGTACTGCTATATATTATATACTGGTGGTCAGCAAAATTATGCACTGTCCTCCTACTACTGCGCACAACAACTAAAAAGCACCATAGGCATGGATGGATAGTATACTTGACGACACAGAGGTAGGTAGAGCAGTGGAACACTGTACCGTACTGCTATATATTATATACTGGTGGTCAGCAAAATTATGCACTTTCCTCCTACTACTGCGCACAACAACTAAAACGCACCACAGGTATGGATGCATAGTATACTTGATGACACAGAGGTAGGTAGAGCAGTGGCCTACTGTACTGTAGTGCTATATATTATATACTGGTGGTCAGCCAAATTATGCACTGTCGTCCTACTACTGCGCACAACAACTAAAATGCACCACAGGTATGGATGGATAGTATACTTGATGACACAGAGGTAGGTAGAGCAGTGGCCTACAGTACTGTACTGCTATGTATTATATACTGGTAGTCAGCAAAATTATGCACTGTACTCCTACTATATATAATGCGCACAAATAAAATGCACCACAGGAATGGATGGATAGTATACTTGATGACACAGAGGTAGGTAGAGCAGTGGCCTATTGTACCGTACTGCTATATATTATATACTGGTGGTAAGAAAAAATTATGCACTGTACTCCTACTATATATACTGCGCACAACTAAAATGCACCACAGGTATGGATGGATAGTATATTTGACGACACAGAGTTAGGTAGAGCAGTGGCCTACTGTACCGTACTGCTATATATTATATACTGGTGGTCAGCAAAATTATGCACTGTCCTCCTACTACTGCGCACAACAACTAAAATGCACCACAGGTATGGATGGATAGAATACTTGACGACACAGAGGTAGGTAGAGCAGTGGACTACTGTACCGTATTGCTATATATTATAAACTGGTGGTCAGCAAAATTATGCACTGTACTCCTACTATATATACTGCGCAAAACTAAAATGCACCACAGGTATGGATGGATAGTATACTTGACGACACAGAGGTAGGTAGAGCAGTGGCCTACTGTGCCGCACTGCTATATATTATATACTGGTGGTCAGCAAAATTATGCACTGTACTCCTACTATATATACTGCGCACAACTAAAATGCACCACAGGTATGGATGGATAGTATACTTGACGACACAGAGGTAGGTAGAGCAGTGGCCTACTGTACTGTACTGCTATATATTATATACTGGTGGTCAGCAAAATTATGCACTGTACTCCTACTATATATACTGCGCACAACTAAAATGCACCACAGGTATGGATGGATAGTATACTTGACGACACAGAGGTACGTAGAACAGTGGCCAACCGTACCGTACTGCTATATATTATATACTGCTGGTCAGCAAAATTATGCACTGTCCTCCTACTACTGCGCACAACAACTAAAATGCACCACAGGAATGGATGGATAGTATGCTTGACGACACAGAGGTAGGTAGAGCAGTGGCCTACTGTACCGTACTGCTATATATTATATACTGGTGGTAAGCAAAATTATGCACTGTACTGCTACTATATATACTGCGCACAACTAAAATGCACCACAGATATGGATGGATAGGATACTTGACGACACAGAGGTAGGTAGAGCAGTAGCCTACTGTACAGTACTGCTTTATATTATATACTGGTGGTCAGCAAAATTATGCACTGTCCTCCTACTACTGCGCACAACAACTAAAAAGCACCATAGGCATGGATGGATAGTATACTTGACGACACAGAGGTAGGTAGAGCAGTGGCCTACTGTACCGTACTGCTATATATTATATACTGGTGGTCAGCAAAATTATGCACTGTCCTCCTACTACTGCGCACAACAACTAAAAAGCACCATAGGCATGGATGGATAGTATACTTGACGACACAGAGGTAGGTAGAGCAGTGGAACACTGTACCGTACTGCTATATATTATATACTGGTGGTCAGCAAAATTATGCACTGTCCTCCTACTACTGCGCACAACAACTAAAACGCACCACAGGTATGGATGCATAGTATACTTGATGACACAGAGGTAGGTAGAGCAGTGGCCTACTGTACTGTAGTGCTATATATTATATACTGGTGGTCAGCAAAATTATGCACTGTCGTCCTACTACTGCGCACAACAACTAAAATGCACCACAGGTATGGATGGATAGTATACTTGATGACACAGAGGTAGGTAGAGCAGTGGCCTACAGTACTGTACTGCTATGTATTATATACTGGTAGTCAGCAAAATTATGCACTGTACTCCTACTATATATAATGCGCACAAATAAAATGCACCACAGGAATGGATGGATAGTATACTTGATGACACAGAGGTAGGTAGAGCAGTGGCCTATTGTACCGTACTGCTATATATTATATACTGGTGGTAAGAAAAAATTATGCACTGTACTCCTACTATATATACTGCGCACAACTAAAATGCACCACAGGAATGGATGGATAGTATACTTGACAACACAGAGGCAGGTAGAGCAGTGGCCTACTGTACCGTACTGCTATATATTATATACTGGTGGTCAGCAAAATTATGCACTGTACTCCTACTATATATACTGCGCACAACTAAAAATGCATCACAGGTATGGATGGATAGTATACTTGACGACACAGAGGTAGGTAGAGCAGTGGGCTACTGTACCGTACTGCTATATAATATATACTGGTGGTCAGCAAAATTATGCACTGTACTCCTACTATATATACTGCGCACAACTAAAATGCACCACAGGTAAGGATGGATAGTATACTTGATGACACAGAGGTAGGTAGAGCAGTGGCCTACTGTACCGTACTGCTATATATTATATACTGGTGGTCAGCAAAATTATGCATTCTACTCCTACTATATATACTGCGCACAACTAAAATGCACCACAGGTATGGATGGATATTATGCTTAACGACACAGAGGTAGGTAGAGCAGTGGCCTACTGTACCGTACTGCTATATATTATATACTGGTGGTCAGCAAAATTTTGCACTGTCCTCCTACTACTGTGCACAACAACTAAAATGCACCACAGGTATGGATGGATAGTATACTTGATGACACAGAGGTAGGTAGAGCAGTGGCCTACTGTACCGTACTGCTATATATTATATACTGGTGGTCAGCAAAATTATGCACTGTCCTCCTACTACTGCGCACAACAACTAAAATGCACCACAGGTATGGATGGATAGTATACTTGATGATACAGAGGTAGGTAGAGCAGTGGCCTACTGTACCGTACTGCTATATATTATATACTGGTGGTCAGCAAAATTATGCACTGTACTCCTACTATATATACTGCGCACAACTAAAATGCACCACAGGTATGGATGGATAGTATACTTGACGACACAGAGGTAGGTAGAGCAGTGGCCTACTGTACCGTACTGCTATATGTATTATACTGGTGGTCAGCAAAATTATGCACTGTACTCCTACTATATATACTGCGCACAACTATAATGGACCACAGGTATGGATGGATAGTATACTTGACGACACAGAGGTAGGTAGAGCAGTAGCCTACTATACCGTACTGCTATATATTATATACTGGTGGTCAGCAAAATTATGCACTGTACTCCTACTATATATACTGCGCACAACTATAATGGACCACAGGTATGGATGGATAGTATACTTAACGACACAGAGGTAGGTAGAGCAGTGGCCTACTATACCGTACTGCTATATATTATATACTGGTGGTCAGCAAAATTATGCCCTGTACTCCTACTTTATATACTGCGCACAACTATAATGGACCACAGGTATGGATGGATAGTATACTTGACGACACAGAGGTAGGTAAAGCAGTGGACTACTGTACCGTACTGCTATATATTATAAACTGGTGGTCAGCAAAATTATGCACTGTACTCCCACTATATATACTGCGCACTACTAAAATGCACCACAGGTATGGATGGATAGTATACTTGATGACACAGAGGTAGGTAGAGCAGTGGACTACTGTACCATTCTGCTATATATTATATACTGGTGGTCAGCAAAATTATGCATTGTACTCCTACTATATATACAGCGCACAACTAAAATGCACCACAGGTATGGATGGATATTATGCTTGACGACACAGAGGTAGGTAGAGCAGTGGCCTACTGTACCGTACTGCTATATATTATATACTGGTGGTCAGCAAAATTATGCACTGTCCTCCTACTACTGTGCACAACAACTAAAATGCACCACAGGTAAGGATGGATAGTATACTTGATGACACAGAGGTAGGTAGAGCAGTGGCCTACTGTACCGTACTGTTATATATTATATACTGGTGGTCAGCAAAATGATGCACTGTCCTCCTACTGCTGCGAACAACAACTAAAATGCACCACAGGTATGGATGGATAGTATACTTGATGATACAGAGGTAGGTAGAGCAGTGGCCTACTGTACCGTACTGCTATATATTATATACTGGTGGTCAGCAAAATTATGCCCTGTACTCCTACTATATATACTGCGCACAACTAAAATGCACCACAGGAATGGATGGATAGTATACTTGACGACAGAGAGGTAGGTAGAGCAGTGGCCTACTGTACCGTACTGCTATATATTATATACTGGTGGTCAGCAAAATGATGCCCTGTACTGCTACTATATATACTGCGCACAACTAAAATGCACCACAGGTATGGATGGATAGTATGCTTGACGACACAGAGGTAGGTAGAGCAGTGGCCTACTGTACCATACTGCTCTATATTATATACTGGTGGTCAGCAAAATTATGCACTGTACTCCTACTATATATACTGTGCACAACTAAAATGCACCACAGGTATGGTTGGATAGTATACTTGATGACACAGAGGTAGGTAGAGCAGTGGCCTACTGTACTGCTATATATTATATACTGGTGGTCAGCAAAATTATGCACTGTACTCCTACTATATATACTGCGCACAACTAAAATGCATCACAGGTCTGGATGGATAGTATACTTGACGACACAGAGGTAGGTAGAGCAGTGGCCTACTGTACCATACTGCTATATATTATATACTGGTGGTCAGCAAAATTATGCACTGTACTCCTACTACTGCGCACAACAACTAAAATGCACAACAGGTATGGATGGATGGAATACTTGACGACACAGAGGTAGGTAGAGCAGTGGACTACTGTACCGTACTGCTATATATTATATACTGGTGGTCAGTAAAATTATGCACTGTACTCCTACTATATATACTGCGCACAACTAAAATGCACCATAGGTATGGATGGATAGAATACTTGACGACACAGAGGTAGGTAGAGCAGTGGCCTACTGTACCGTACTGCTATATATTATATACTAGTGGTCAGCAAACTGTGCAAACTGAAATGCACCACAGGTATGGATGGATAGTATACTTGACGACACAGAGGTAGGTAGAGCAGTGGGCTACTGTACCGTACTGCTATATAATATATACTGGTGGTCAGCAAAATAATGCACTGTACTCCTACTATATATACCACGCACAACTAAAATGCACCACAGGTATGGATGGATAGTATACTAGACGACACAGAGGTAGGTAGAGCAGTGTCCTACTGTACCGTACTGCTATATATTATATACTGGTGGTCAGCAAAATTATGCACTGTACTCCTACTATATATTCTGCGCACAACTAAAATGCACCACAGGTATGGATGGATAGTATACTTGACGACACAGAGGTAGGTAGAGCAGTGGCCTACTGTACCGTACTGCTATATATTATATACTGGTGGTCAGCAAAATTATGCACTGTATTCCTACTATATATACTGCGCACAACTAAAATGCACCACAGGTATGGATGGATAGTATACTTGACGACACAGAGGTAGGTAGAGCAGTGGCCTACTGTACCGTACTGCTATATATTATATACTGGTAGTCAGCAAAATTATGCACTGTACTCGCTGTGCACAAATACTAAAATGCACCACAGGTATGGATGGATAGTATACTTGACGACACAGAGGTAGGTAGAGCAGTGGCCTACTGTACCGTACTGCTATATATTATATACTGGTGGTCAGCAAAATTATGCACTGTCCTTCTCCTACTGCGCACAACAACTAAAATGCACCACAGGTATTGATGGATAGTATACTTGACGACACAGAGGTAGGTAGAGCAGTGGCCTACTGTACCGTACTGCTATATATTATATACTGGTGGTCAGCAAAATTATGCACTGTACTCCTACTATATATACTGCGCACAACTAAAATGCACCACAGGTTTGGATGGATAGTATACTTGACGACACAGAGGTAGATAGAGCAGTGGCCTACTGTACCGTACTGCTATATATTATATACTGGTGGTCAGCAAAATTATGCACTGTACTCCTACTATATATACTGCGCACAACTAAAATGCACCACAGGTTTGGATGGATAGTATACTTGACGACACAGAGGTAGGTAAAGCAGAGGCCTACTGTACTGTACTGCTATATATTATATACTGGTGGTCAGCAAAATTATGCACTGTCCTCCTACTACTGCGCACAACAACTAAAATGCACCACAGGTATGGATGGATAGTATACTTGATAACACAGAGGTAGGTAGAGCAGTGGCCTACTATACCGTACAGCTATATATTATAGACTGGTGGTCAGCAAAATTATGCACTGTACTCCTACTATATATACTGTGCACAACTAAAATGCACCACAGGTATGGATGGATAGTATACTTGACGACACAGAGGTAGGTAGAGCAGTGGCCTACTGTACTGCTATACTGGTGGTCAGCAAAATTATGCACTGTACTCCTACTATATATACTGCGCACAACTAAAATACACCACAGGTATGGATGGATAGTATACTTGACGACACAGAGGTAGGTAGAGCAGTGGCCTACTGTACCGTACTGCTATCTATTATATACTGGTGGTCAGCAAAATTATGCACTGTACTCCTACTATATATACTGCGCTCAACTAAAATGCACCACAGGTATGGATGGATAGTATACTTGATGACACAGAGGTAGGTAGAGCAGTGGCCTACTGTACCGTACTGCTAAATATTATATACTGGTGGTCAGCAAAATTATGCACTGTCCTACTACTACTGCGCACAACAACTAAAATGCACCACAGGTATGGATGGAATGTATACTTGATGACATAGAGGTAGGTAGAGCAGTGGCCTACTGTACCGTACTGCTATATATTATATACTGGTAGTCAGCAAAATTATGCACTGTACTCGCTGTGCACAAATACTAAAATGCACCACAGGTATGGATGGATAGTATACTTGATGACACAGAGGTAGGTAGAGCAGTGGCCTACTGTACCGTACTGCTATATATTATATACTGGTGGTCAGCAAAATTATGCACTGTCCTTCTCCTACTGCGCACAACAACTAAAATGCACCACAGGTATTGATGGATAGTATACTTGACGACACAGAGGTAGGTAGAGCAGTGGCCTACTGTACCGTACTGCTATATATTATATACTGGTGGTCAGCAAAATTATGCACTGTACTCATACTATATATACTGCGCACAACTAAAATGCACCAAGGTATGGAGGGATAGTATGCTTGATGACACAGAGGTAGGTAGAGCAGTGGCCTACTGTACTGCTATATATTATATACTGGTGGTCAGCAAAATTATGCACTGTACTCCTACTATATATACTGCGCACAACTAAAATGCACCACAGGTATGGATGGATAGTATACTTGACGACACAGAGGTAGGTAGAGCACTGAACTACTGTACCATACTGCTATATATTATATACTGGTGGTCAGAAAAATTATGCACTGTACTCCTACTATATATACTGCGCACAACTAAAATGCACCACAGGTATGGAGGGATAGTATGCTTGACGACACAGAGGTAGGTAGAGCAGTGGCCTACTGTACCGTACTGCTATATGTTTTATACTGGTGGTAAGCAAAATTATGCACAGTACTCCTACTATATATACTGCGCACAACTAAAATGCACCACAGGTATGGATGGATAGTATATTTGACGACACAGAGTTAGGTAGAGCAGTGGCCTACTGTACCGTACTGCTATATATTATATACTGGTGGTCAGCAAAATTATGCACTGTCCTCCTACTACAGCGCACAACAACTAAAATGCACCACAGGTATGGATGGATAGAATACTTGACGACACAGAGGTAGGTAGAGCAGTGGACTACTGTACCGTATTGCTATATATTATAAACTGGTGGTCAGCAAAATTATGCACTGTACTCCTACTATATATACTGCGCAAAACTAAAATGCACCACAGGTATGGATGGATAGTATACTTGACGACACAGAGGTAGGTAGAGCAGTGGCCTACTGTACCGTACTGCTATATATTATATACTGGTGGTCAGCAAAATTATGCACTGTACTCCTACTATATATACTGCACACAACTAAAATGCACCACAGGTATGGATGGATAGTATACTTGACGACACAGAGGTAGGTAGAGCAGTGGCCTACTGTGCCGCACTGCTATATATTATATACTGGTGGTCAGCAAAATTATGCACTGTACTCCTACTATATATACTGCGCACAACTAAAATGCACCACAGGTATGGATGGATAGTATACTTGACGACACAGAGGTAGGTAGAGCAGTGGCCTACTGTACTGTACTGCTATATATTATATACTGGTGGTCAGCAAAATTATGCACTGTACTCCTACTATATATACTGCGCACAACTAAAATGCACCACAGGTATGGATGGATAGTATACTTGACGACACAGAGGTACGTAGAACAGTGGCCAACCGTACCGTACTGCTATATATTATATACTGCTGGTCAGCAAAATTATGCACTGTCCTCCTACTACTGCGCACAACAACTAAAATGCACCACAGGAATGGATGGATAGTATGCTTGACGACACAGAGGTAGGTAGAGCAGTGGCCTACTGTACCGTACTGCTATATATTATATACTGGTGGTAAGCAAAATTATGCACTGTACTGCTACTATATATACTGCGCACAACTAAAATGCACCACAGATATGGATGGATAGGATACTTGACGACACAGAGGTAGGTAGAGCAGTAGCCTACTGTACCGTACTGCTATATATTATATACTGGTGGTCAGCAAAATTATGCACTGTCCTCCTACTACTGCGCACAACAACTAAAACGCACCACAGGTATGGATGCATAGTATACTTGATGACACAGAGGTAGGTAGAGCAGTGGCCTACTGTACTGTAGTGCTATATATTATATACTGGTGGTCAGCAAAATTATGCACTGTCGTCCTACTACTGCGCACAACAACTAAAATGCACCACAGGTATGGATGGATAGTATACTTGATGACACAGAGGTAGGTAGAGCAGTGGCCTACAGTACTGTACTGCTATGTATTATATACTGGTAGTCAGCAAAATTATGCACTGTACTCCTACTATATATAATGCGCACAAATAAAATGCACCACAGGAATGGATGGATAGTATACTTGATGACACAGAGGTAGGTAGAGCAGTGGCCTATTGTACCGTACTGCTATATATTATATACTGGTGGTAAGAAAAAATTATGCACTGTACTCCTACTATATATACTGCGCACAACTAAAATGCACCACAGGTATGGATGGATAGTATATTTGACGACACAGAGTTAGGTAGAGCAGTGGCCTACTGTACCGTACTGCTATATATTATATACTGGTGGTCAGCAAAATTATGCACTGTCCTCCTACTACTGCGCACAACAACTAAAATGCACCACAGGTATGGATGGATAGAATACTTGACGACACAGAGGTAGGTAGAGCAGTGGACTACTGTACCGTATTGCTATATATTATAAACTGGTGGTCAGCAAAATTATGCACTGTACTCCTACTATATATACTGCGCAAAACTAAAATGCACCACAGGTATGGATGGATAGTATACTTGACGACACAGAGGTAGGTAGAGCAGTGGCCTACTGTGCCGCACTGCTATATATTATATACTGGTGGTCAGCAAAATTATGCACTGTACTCCTACTATATATACTGCGCACAACTAAAATGCACCACAGGTATGGATGGATAGTATACTTGACGACACAGAGGTAGGTAGAGCAGTGGCCTACTGTACTGTACTGCTATATATTATATACTGGTGGTCAGCAAAATTATGCACTGTACTCCTACTATATATACTGCGCACAACTAAAATGCACCACAGGTATGGATGGATAGTATACTTGACGACACAGAGGTACGTAGAACAGTGGCCAACCGTACCGTACTGCTATATATTATATACTGCTGGTCAGCAAAATTATGCACTGTCCTCCTACTACTGCGCACAACAACTAAAATGCACCACAGGAATGGATGGATAGTATGCTTGACGACACAGAGGTAGGTAGAGCAGTGGCCTACTGTACCGTACTGCTATATATTATATACTGGTGGTAAGCAAAATTATGCACTGTACTGCTACTATATATACTGCGCACAACTAAAATGCACCACAGATATGGATGGATAGGATACTTGACGACACAGAGGTAGGTAGAGCAGTAGCCTACTGTACAGTACTGCTTTATATTATATACTGGTGGTCAGCAAAATTATGCACTGTCCTCCTACTACTGCGCACAACAACTAAAAAGCACCATAGGCATGGATGGATAGTATACTTGACGACACAGAGGTAGGTAGAGCAGTGGCCTACTGTACCGTACTGCTATATATTATATACTGGTGGTCAGCAAAATTATGCACTGTCCTCCTACTACTGCGCACAACAACTAAAAAGCACCATAGGCATGGATGGATAGTATACTTGACGACACAGAGGTAGGTAGAGCAGTGGAACACTGTACCGTACTGCTATATATTATATACTGGTGGTCAGCAAAATTATGCACTGTCCTCCTACTACTGCGCACAACAACTAAAACGCACCACAGGTATGGATGCATAGTATACTTGATGACACAGAGGTAGGTAGAGCAGTGGCCTACTGTACTGTAGTGCTATATATTATATACTGGTGGTCAGCAAAATTATGCACTGTCGTCCTACTACTGCGCACAACAACTAAAATGCACCACAGGTATGGATGGATAGTATACTTGATGACACAGAGGTAGGTAGAGCAGTGGCCTACAGTACTGTACTGCTATGTATTATATACTGGTAGTCAGCAAAATTATGCACTGTACTCCTACTATATATAATGCGCACAAATAAAATGCACCACAGGAATGGATGGATAGTATACTTGATGACACAGAGGTAGGTAGAGCAGTGGCCTATTGTACCGTACTGCTATATATTATATACTGGTGGTAAGAAAAAATTATGCACTGTACTCCTACTATATATACTGCGCACAACTAAAATGCACCACAGGAATGGATGGATAGTATACTTGACAACACAGAGGCAGGTAGAGCAGTGGCCTACTGTACCGTACTGCTATATATTATATACTGGTGGTCAGCAAAATTATGCACTGTACTCCTACTATATATACTGCGCACAACTAAAAATGCATCACAGGTATGGATGGATAGTATACTTGACGACACAGAGGTAGGTAGAGCAGTGGGCTACTGTACCGTACTGCTATATAATATATACTGGTGGTCAGCAAAATTATGCACTGTACTCCTACTATATATACTGCGCACAACTAAAATGCACCACAGGTAAGGATGGATAGTATACTTGATGACACAGAGGTAGGTAGAGCAGTGGCCTACTGTACCGTACTGCTATATATTATATACTGGTGGTCAGCAAAATTATGCATTCTACTCCTACTATATATACTGCGCACAACTAAAATGCACCACAGGTATGGATGGATATTATGCTTAACGACACAGAGGTAGGTAGAGCAGTGGCCTACTGTACCGTACTGCTATATATTATATACTGGTGGTCAGCAAAATTTTGCACTGTCCTCCTACTACTGTGCACAACAACTAAAATGCACCACAGGTATGGATGGATAGTATACTTGATGACACAGAGGTAGGTAGAGCAGTGGCCTACTGTACCGTACTGCTATATATTATATACTGGTGGTCAGCAAAATTATGCACTGTCCTCCTACTACTGCGCACAACAACTAAAATGCACCACAGGTATGGATGGATAGTATACTTGATGATACAGAGGTAGGTAGAGCAGTGGCCTACTGTACCGTACTGCTATATATTATATACTGGTGGTCAGCAAAATTATGCACTGTACTCCTACTATATATACTGCGCACAACTAAAATGCACCACAGGTATGGATGGATAGTATACTTGACGACACAGAGGTAGGTAGAGCAGTGGCCTACTGTACCGTACTGCTATATGTATTATACTGGTGGTCAGCAAAATTATGCACTGTACTCCTACTATATATACTGCGCACAACTATAATGGACCACAGGTATGGATGGATAGTATACTTGACGACACAGAGGTAGGTAGAGCAGTAGCCTACTATACCGTACTGCTATATATTATATACTGGTGGTCAGCAAAATTATGCACTGTACTCCTACTATATATACTGCGCACAACTATAATGGACCACAGGTATGGATGGATAGTATACTTAACGACACAGAGGTAGGTAGAGCAGTGGCCTACTATACCGTACTGCTATATATTATATACTGGTGGTCAGCAAAATTATGCCCTGTACTCCTACTTTATATACTGCGCACAACTATAATGGACCACAGGTATGGATGGATAGTATACTTGACGACACAGAGGTAGGTAAAGCAGTGGACTACTGTACCGTACTGCTATATATTATAAACTGGTGGTCAGCAAAATTATGCACTGTACTCCCACTATATATACTGCGCACTACTAAAATGCACCACAGGTATGGATGGATAGTATACTTGATGACACAGAGGTAGGTAGAGCAGTGGACTACTGTACCATTCTGCTATATATTATATACTGGTGGTCAGCAAAATTATGCATTGTACTCCTACTATATATACAGCGCACAACTAAAATGCACCACAGGTATGGATGGATATTATGCTTGACGACACAGAGGTAGGTAGAGCAGTGGCCTACTGTACCGTACTGCTATATATTATATACTGGTGGTCAGCAAAATTATGCACTGTCCTCCTACTACTGTGCACAACAACTAAAATGCACCACAGGTAAGGATGGATAGTATACTTGATGACACAGAGGTAGGTAGAGCAGTGGCCTACTGTACCGTACTGTTATATATTATATACTGGTGGTCAGCAAAATGATGCACTGTCCTCCTACTGCTGCGAACAACAACTAAAATGCACCACAGGTATGGATGGATAGTATACTTGATGATACAGAGGTAGGTAGAGCAGTGGCCTACTGTACCGTACTGCTATATATTATATACTGGTGGTCAGCAAAATTATGCCCTGTACTCCTACTATATATACTGCGCACAACTAAAATGCACCACAGGAATGGATGGATAGTATACTTGACGACAGAGAGGTAGGTAGAGCAGTGGCCTACTGTACCGTACTGCTATATATTATATACTGGTGGTCAGCAAAATGATGCCCTGTACTGCTACTATATATACTGCGCACAACTAAAATGCACCACAGGTATGGATGGATAGTATGCTTGACGACACAGAGGTAGGTAGAGCAGTGGCCTACTGTACCATACTGCTCTATATTATATACTGGTGGTCAGCAAAATTATGCACTGTACTCCTACTATATATACTGTGCACAACTAAAATGCACCACAGGTATGGTTGGATAGTATACTTGATGACACAGAGGTAGGTAGAGCAGTGGCCTACTGTACTGCTATATATTATATACTGGTGGTCAGCAAAATTATGCACTGTACTCCTACTATATATACTGCGCACAACTAAAATGCATCACAGGTCTGGATGGATAGTATACTTGACGACACAGAGGTAGGTAGAGCAGTGGCCTACTGTACCATACTGCTATATATTATATACTGGTGGTCAGCAAAATTATGCACTGTACTCCTACTACTGCGCACAACAACTAAAATGCACAACAGGTATGGATGGATGGAATACTTGACGACACAGAGGTAGGTAGAGCAGTGGACTACTGTACCGTACTGCTATATATTATATACTGGTGGTCAGTAAAATTATGCACTGTACTCCTACTATATATACTGCGCACAACTAAAATGCACCATAGGTATGGATGGATAGAATACTTGACGACACAGAGGTAGGTAGAGCAGTGGCCTACTGTACCGTACTGCTATATATTATATACTAGTGGTCAGCAAACTGTGCAAACTGAAATGCACCACAGGTATGGATGGATAGTATACTTGACGACACAGAGGTAGGTAGAGCAGTGGGCTACTGTACCGTACTGCTATATAATATATACTGGTGGTCAGCAAAATAATGCACTGTACTCCTACTATATATACCACGCACAACTAAAATGCACCACAGGTATGGATGGATAGTATACTAGACGACACAGAGGTAGGTAGAGCAGTGTCCTACTGTACCGTACTGCTATATATTATATACTGGTGGTCAGCAAAATTATGCACTGTACTCCTACTATATATTCTGCGCACAACTAAAATGCACCACAGGTATGGATGGATAGTATACTTGACGACACAGAGGTAGGTAGAGCAGTGGCCTACTGTACCGTACTGCTATATATTATATACTGGTGGTCAGCAAAATTATGCACTGTATTCCTACTATATATACTGCGCACAACTAAAATGCACCACAGGTATGGATGGATAGTATACTTGACGACACAGAGGTAGGTAGAGCAGTGGCCTACTGTACCGTACTGCTATATATTATATACTGGTAGTCAGCAAAATTATGCACTGTACTCGCTGTGCACAAATACTAAAATGCACCACAGGTATGGATGGATAGTATACTTGACGACACAGAGGTAGGTAGAGCAGTGGCCTACTGTACCGTACTGCTATATATTATATACTGGTGGTCAGCAAAATTATGCACTGTCCTTCTCCTACTGCGCACAACAACTAAAATGCACCACAGGTATTGATGGATAGTATACTTGACGACACAGAGGTAGGTAGAGCAGTGGCCTACTGTACCGTACTGCTATATATTATATACTGGTGGTCAGCAAAATTATGCACTGTACTCCTACTATATATACTGCGCACAACTAAAATGCACCACAGGTTTGGATGGATAGTATACTTGACGACACAGAGGTAGATAGAGCAGTGGCCTACTGTACCGTACTGCTATATATTATATACTGGTGGTCAGCAAAATTATGCACTGTACTCCTACTATATATACTGCGCACAACTAAAATGCACCACAGGTTTGGATGGATAGTATACTTGACGACACAGAGGTAGGTAAAGCAGAGGCCTACTGTACTGTACTGCTATATATTATATACTGGTGGTCAGCAAAATTATGCACTGTCCTCCTACTACTGCGCACAACAACTAAAATGCACCACAGGTATGGATGGATAGTATACTTGATAACACAGAGGTAGGTAGAGCAGTGGCCTACTATACCGTACAGCTATATATTATAGACTGGTGGTCAGCAAAATTATGCACTGTACTCCTACTATATATACTGTGCACAACTAAAATGCACCACAGGTATGGATGGATAGTATACTTGACGACACAGAGGTAGGTAGAGCAGTGGCCTACTGTACTGCTATACTGGTGGTCAGCAAAATTATGCACTGTACTCCTACTATATATACTGCGCACAACTAAAATACACCACAGGTATGGATGGATAGTATACTTGACGACACAGAGGTAGGTAGAGCAGTGGCCTACTGTACCGTACTGCTATCTATTATATACTGGTGGTCAGCAAAATTATGCACTGTACTCCTACTATATATACTGCGCTCAACTAAAATGCACCACAGGTATGGATGGATAGTATACTTGATGACACAGAGGTAGGTAGAGCAGTGGCCTACTGTACCGTACTGCTAAATATTATATACTGGTGGTCAGCAAAATTATGCACTGTCCTACTACTACTGCGCACAACAACTAAAATGCACCACAGGTATGGATGGAATGTATACTTGATGACATAGAGGTAGGTAGAGCAGTGGCCTACTGTACCGTACTGCTATATATTATATACTGGTAGTCAGCAAAATTATGCACTGTACTCGCTGTGCACAAATACTAAAATGCACCACAGGTATGGATGGATAGTATACTTGATGACACAGAGGTAGGTAGAGCAGTGGCCTACTGTACCGTACTGCTATATATTATATACTGGTGGTCAGCAAAATTATGCACTGTCCTTCTCCTACTGCGCACAACAACTAAAATGCACCACAGGTATTGATGGATAGTATACTTGACGACACAGAGGTAGGTAGAGCAGTGGCCTACTGTACCGTACTGCTATATATTATATACTGGTGGTCAGCAAAATTATGCACTGTACTCATACTATATATACTGCGCACAACTAAAATGCACCAAGGTATGGAGGGATAGTATGCTTGATGACACAGAGGTAGGTAGAGCAGTGGCCTACTGTACTGCTATATATTATATACTGGTGGTCAGCAAAATTATGCACTGTACTCCTACTATATATACTGCGCACAACTAAAATGCACCACAGGTATGGATGGATAGTATACTTGACGACACAGAGGTAGGTAGAGCACTGAACTACTGTACCATACTGCTATATATTATATACTGGTGGTCAGAAAAATTATGCACTGTACTCCTACTATATATACTGCGCACAACTAAAATGCACCACAGGTATGGAGGGATAGTATGCTTGACGACACAGAGGTAGGTAGAGCAGTGGCCTACTGTACCGTACTGCTATATGTTTTATACTGGTGGTAAGCAAAATTATGCACAGTACTCCTACTATATATACTGCGCACAACTAAAATGCACCACAGGTATGGATGGATAGTATATTTGACGACACAGAGTTAGGTAGAGCAGTGGCCTACTGTACCGTACTGCTATATATTATATACTGGTGGTCAGCAAAATTATGCACTGTCCTCCTACTACAGCGCACAACAACTAAAATGCACCACAGGTATGGATGGATAGAATACTTGACGACACAGAGGTAGGTAGAGCAGTGGACTACTGTACCGTATTGCTATATATTATAAACTGGTGGTCAGCAAAATTATGCACTGTACTCCTACTATATATACTGCGCAAAACTAAAATGCACCACAGGTATGGATGGATAGTATACTTGACGACACAGAGGTAGGTAGAGCAGTGGCCTACTGTACCGTACTGCTATATATTATATACTGGTGGTCAGCAAAATTATGCACTGTACTCCTACTATATATACTGCACACAACTAAAATGCACCACAGGTATGGATGGATAGTATACTTGACGACACAGAGGTAGGTAGAGCAGTGGCCTACTGTGCCGCACTGCTATATATTATATACTGGTGGTCAGCAAAATTATGCACTGTACTCCTACTATATATACTGCGCACAACTAAAATGCACCACAGGTATGGATGGATAGTATACTTGACGACACAGAGGTAGGTAGAGCAGTGGCCTACTGTACTGTACTGCTATATATTATATACTGGTGGTCAGCAAAATTATGCACTGTACTCCTACTATATATACTGCGCACAACTAAAATGCACCACAGGTATGGATGGATAGTATACTTGACGACACAGAGGTACGTAGAACAATGGCCAACCGTACCGTACTGCTATATATTATATACTGCTGGTCAGCAAAATTATGCACTGTCCTCCTACTACTGCGCACAACAACTAAAATGCACCACAGGAATGGATGGATAGTATGCTTGACGACACAGAGGTAGGTAGAGCAGTGGCCTACTGTACCGTACTGCTATATATTATATACTGGTGGTAAGCAAAATTATGCACTGTACTGCTACTATATATACTGCGCACAACTAAAATGCACCACAGATATGGATGGATAGGATACTTGACGACACAGAGGTAGGTAGAGCAGTAGCCTACTGTACCGTACTGCTATATATTATATACTGGTGGTCAGCAAAATTATGCACTGTCCTCCTACTACTGCGCACAACAACTAAAAAGCACCATAGGCATGGATGGATAGTATACTTGACGACACAGAGGTAGGTAGAGCAGTGGAACACTGTACCGTACTGCTATATATTATATACTGGTGGTCAGCAAAATTATGCACTGTCCTCCTACTACTGCGCACAACAACTAAAACGCACCACAGGTATGGATGCATAGTATACTTGATGACACAGAGGTAGGTAGAGCAGTGGCCTACTGTACTGTAGTGCTATATATTATATACTGGTGGTCAGCAAAATTATGCACTGTCGTCCTACTACTGCGCACAACAACTAAAATGCACCACAGGTATGGATGGATAGTATACTTGATGACACAGAGGTAGGTAGAGCAGTGGTCTACAGTACTGTACTGCTATGTATTATATACTGGTAGTCAGCAAAATTATGCACTGTACTCCTACTATATATAATGCGCACAAATAAAATGCACCACAGGAATGGATGGATAGTATACTTGATGACACAGAGGCAGGTAGAGCAGTGGCCTATTGTACCGTACTGCTATATATTATATACTGGTGGTAAGAAAAAATTATGCACTGTACTCCTACTATATATACTGCGCACAACTAAAATGCACCACAGGAATGGATGGATAGTATACTTGACAACACAGAGGCAGGTAGAGCAGTGGCCTACTGTACCGTACTGCTATATATTATATACTGGTGGTCAGCAAAATTATGCACTGTACTCCTACTATATATACTGCGCACAACTAAAAATGCATCACAGGTATGGATGGATAGTATACTTGACGACACAGAAGTAGGTAGAGCAGTGGGCTACTGTACCGTACTGCTATATAATATATACTGGTGGTCAGCAAAATTATGCACTGTACTCCTACTATATATACTGCGCACAACTAAAATGCACCACAGGTATGGATGGATAGTATACTTGATGACACAGAGGTAGGTAGAGCAGTGGCCTACTGTACCGTACTGCTATATATTATATACTGGTGTCAGCAAAATTATGCATTCTACTCCTACTATATATACTGCGCACAACTAAAATGCACCACAGGTATGGATGGATATTATGCTTGACGACACAGAGGTAGGTAGAGCAGTGGCCTACTGTACCGTACTGCTATATATTATATACTGGTGGTCAGCAAAATTTTGCACTGTCCTCCTACTACTGTGCACAACAACTAAAATGCACCACAGGTATGGATGGATAGTATACTTGATGACACAGAGGTAGGTAGAGCAGTGGCCTACTGTACCGTACTGCTATATATTATATACTGGTGGTCAGCAAAATTATGCACTGTCCTCCTACTACTGCGCACAACAACTAAAATGCACCACAGGTATGGATGGATAGCATACTTGATGATACAGAGGTAGGTAGAGCAGTGGCCTACTGTACCGTACTGCTATATATTATATACTGGTGGTCAGCAAAATTATGCACTGTACTCCTACTATATATACTGCGCACAACTAAAATGCACCACAGGTATGGATGGATAGTATACTTGACGACACAGAGGTAGGTAGAGCAGTGGCCTACTGTACCGTACTGCTATATGTTATATACTGGTGGTCAGCAAAATTATGCACTGTCCTCCTACTATATATTCTGCGCACAACTATAATGGACCACAGGTATGGATGGATAGTATACTTGACGACACAGAGGTAGGTAGAGCAGTAGCCTACTATACCGTACTGCTATATATTATATACTGGTGGTCAGCAAAATTATGCACTGTACTCCTACTATATATACTGCGCACAACTATAATGGACCACAGGTATGGATGGATAGTATACTTAACGACACAGAGGTAGGTAGAGCAGTGGCCTACTATACCGTACTGCTATATATTATATACTGGTGGTCAGCAAAATTATGCCCTGTACTCCTACTATATATACTGCGCACAACTATAATGGACCACAGGTATGGATGGATAGTATACTTGACGACACAGAGGTAGGTAAAGCAGTGGACTACTGTACCGTACTGCTATATATTATAAACTGGTGGTCAGCAAAATTATGCACTGTACTCCCACTATATATACTGCGCACTACTAAAATGCACCACAGGTATGGATGGATAGTATACTTGATGACACAGAGGTAGGTAGAGCAGTGGACTACTGTACCATTCTGCTATATATTATATACTCTCAAGAAAAGTTGAACGCCAGTGGCGTAAATCTCGTAGTTCAAGTGACTTTCTCACATATAAGACCACCTACCACTCTTATCGTACTGCGCTGGATACTGCCAAACAAACATATTTTCAATCTCTCATCTCTGCTCAAGCCTCTAACCCCAAGCGACTTTTTAATACATTTAAATCACTTCTTGTCCCTCCCTCACCTAACCCACCAGCCACTGTCAGTGCGCAAGATCTTGCTTCCTATTTCAAGGACAAGATTGACAAGATCCGAAATGAAATGGTATGCTCTTCCACAGCAAGTGACCTGCTCAATTCCCTGCCTGAACCCTCTAACACCTTCTCTTCCTTTGATCCTACAAATGAAGATGAAGTATCTGCACTCTTTTCATCTGCCTACTCGAATACCTCTCCCCTTGACTCTATACCCTCACAAATTAGTAAAGCTCTGTCTACTGTGCTCATCCCAACCTTAACGAAAATCTGTAATCTCTCCCTGTCTACTGGTATCTTTCCTTCTCTATACAAGCATGCAGTGATTACTCCCATTCTGAAAAAACAAAACTCTGACCCGAACTCTCTCTCTAACTACCGTCCCATCTCTCAGCTCCCATGCCCCTCCAAGCTACTGGAGAGACTTGCCTACACTCGCCTCACACACTTTCTTAACTCACACAGCCTACTGGACCCACTTCAGTCAGGATTTCGTGCCCAACACTCCACAGAGACAGCACTGACTAAGGTAGTGAATGATTTGGTCACTGCTAAATCTAAAGGACATTTCTCTCTCCTTATTCTCCTTGATCTCTCTGCTGCTTTTGACACTGTTGACCACTCTCTTCTCATACAAACACTACAATCCCTAGGTATTCAGGACACAGCCCTTTCTTGGTTCTCATCCTACCTATCTAATCGCTCCTTCAGTGTTCGTTTCTCTGATTCCACCTCTACTTCGCTACCTCTCTCAGTTGGAGTACCGCAAGGCTCAGTCCTAGGTCCTCTGCTTTTCTCTATCTATACCACATCTCTTGGCAAACTAATCAATTCTTTCGGATTTCAGTACCATCTGTATGCGGATGATACTAAAATCTACCTATCCTCCCCTGATTTGTCACCATCTGTATTGGGCCGTGTCACTGAATGCCTTTCTGCCATTTCATCTTGGATGACATCTCGCCACCTCAAACTTAATATTTCCAAAACAGAATTAATTATATTTCCACCGGCCAATAGTAGTTTCCAACCTGATATCTCTATCACTGTTGAGAACTCTGCAATCACCCCTACCCCACAAGCTCGCTGCCTAGGTGTCATTCTTGACTCTGAACTGTCCTTTGTTACCCACATTCAATCGGTCTCAAGATCATGTTACATACATCTAAAAAACATATCCAAAATACGCACTTATCTTACACAAGACACAGCAAAAACTCTAATCCATGCTCTCATTATCTCCCGCATTGATTATTGTAATAGTCTCCTGACCGGTCTTCCCATACATAGGCTCTCACCACTACAATCCATTTTAAATGCAGCTGCGAGGCTAATCTTCCTTGCCAGACGTTCATCGTCTGCAGATCCGCTCTGTCAGTCCCTCCATTGGTTACCGGTATTCTACCGTATTAAATATAAAATACTTTTACTCACATACAAGGCTATTAACCAAACTGCACCAACATACATCTCTTCACTCATCTCAAAATATCTCCCTACCCGACCTCTCCGCTCTGCACAAGATCTACGTCTCTCATCCACACGCATTACTTGTTCACACTCAAAATTACAGGACTTTATCCGGGCTTCACCCACTCTGTGGAATGCCCTCCCACGCACAGTAAGACTCGCCTCTAGTCTCCAAACCTTTAAATGTTCCCTGAAAACTCACCTCTTCAGACAAGCCTATCAAATTCCAGACCCACCCACATAACCTTCAGTGCTTCCCTATCTAATTACATCCTCTGTAGAGTATTCATAACATCACATATCTTGTCTTTCTTTAGTCTCACACCCTCCTGACACTTGGATAACTTTGTGGGGTATCATCATACAACCCATTAAGAACCTAGCAATCTGGTGGACCATTATGCAATAGGTAGCATCTATCCTTGTGTATCTATGCCTATTTCCCTATAGATTGTAAGCTTGCGAGCAGGGCCTTCCTACCTCTATGTCTGTCTGTTTTTACCCAGTTTTGTTCTATTACTGTTGTTCTAATTGTAAAGCGCAACGGAATATGCTGCGCTATATAAGAAACTGTTAATAAAATAATAAATAATAAATATACTGGTGGTCAGCAAAATTATGCATTGTACTCCTACTATATATACTGCGCACAACTAAAATGCACCACAGGTATGGATGGATATTATGCTTGACGACACAGAGGTAGGTAGAGCAGTGGCCTACTGTACCGTACTGCTATATATTATATACTGGTGGTCAGCAAAATTATGCACTGTCCTCCTACTACTGTGCACAACAACTAAAATGCACCACAGGTATGGATGGATAGTATACTTGATGACACAGAGGTAGGTAGAGCAGTGGCCTACTGTACCGTACTGTTATATATTATATACTGGTGGTCAGCAAAATGATGCACTGTCCTCCTACTACTGCGAACAACAACTAAAATGCACCACAGGTATGGATGGATAGTATACTTGATGATACAGAGGTAGGTAGAGCAGTGGCCTACTGTACCGTACTGCTTTATATTATATACTGGTGGTCAGCAAAATTATGCCCTGTACTCCTACTATATATACTGCGCACAACTAAAATGCACCACAGGAATGGATGGATAGTATACTTGACGACACAGAGGTAGGTAGAGCAGTGGCCTACTGTACCGTACTGCTATATATTATATACTGGTGGTCAGCAAAATGATGCCCTGTACTGCTACTATATATACTGCGCACAACTAAAATGCACCACAGGTATGGATGGATAGTATGCTTGACGACACAGTGGTAGGTAGAGCAGTGGCCTACTGTACCATACTGCTCTATATTATATACTGGTTGTCAGCAAAATTATGCACTGTACTCCAACTATATATACTGCGCACAACTAAAATGCACCACAGGTATGGATGGACAGTATACTTGACGACACAGAGGAAGGTGGAGCAGTGGCCTACTGTACCGTACTGCTATATATTATAGACTGGTGGTCAGCAAAATTATGCACTGTACTCCTACTATATATACTGTGCACAACTAAAATGCACCACAGGTATGGTTGGATAGTATACTTGATGACACAGAGGTAGGTAGAGCAGTGGCCTACTGTACTGCTATATATTATATACTGGTGGTCAGCAAAATTAAGCACTGTACTCCTACTATATATACTGCGCACAACTAAAATGCATCACAGGTCTGGATGGATAGTATACTTGACGACACAGAGGTAGGTAGAGCAGTGGCCTACTGTACCATACTGCTATATATTATATACTGGTGGTCAGCAAAATTATGCACTGTACTCCTACTACTGCGCACAACAACTAAAATGCACAACAGGTATGGATGGATGGAATACTTGACGACACAGAGGTAGGTAGAGCAGTGGACTACTGTACCGTACTGCTATATATTATATACTGGTGGTCAGTAAAATTATGCACTGTACTCCTACTATATATACTGCGCACAACTAAAATGCACCACAGGTATGGATGGATAGAATACTTGACGACACAGAGGTAGGTAGAGCAGTGGCCTACTGTACCGTACTGCTATATATTATATACTGGTGGTCAGCAAACTGTGCAAACTGAAATGCACCACAGGTATGGATGGATAGTATACTTGACGACACAGAGGTAGGTAGAGCAGTGGGCTACTGTACCGTACTGCTATATAATATATACTGGTGGTCAGCAAAATAATGCACTGTACTCCTACTATATATACCACGCACAACTAAAATGCACCACAGGTATGGATGGATAGTATACTAGACGACACAGAGGTAGGTAGAGCAGTGTCCTACTGTACCGTACTGCTATATATTATATACTGGTGGTCAGCAAAATTATGCACTGTACTCCTACTTTATATACTGCGCACAACTATAATGGACCACAGGTATGGATGGATAGTATACTTGACGACACAGAGGTAGGTAGAGCAGTGGCCTACTATACTGTACTGCTATATATTATATACTGGTGGTCAGCAAAATTATGCACTGTACTCCTACTATATATACTGCGCACAACTAAAATGGACCATAGGTATGGATGGATAGAATACTTAACGACACAGAGGTAGGTAGAGCAGTGGCCTACTATACCGTACTGCTATATATTATATACTGGTGGTCTGCAAAATTATGCACTGTACTCCTACTATATATACTGCGCACAACTATAATGGACCACAGGTATGGATGGATAGTATACTTGACGACACAGAGGTAGGTAAAGCAGAGGACTACTGTACCGTACTGCTATATATTATAAACTGGTGGTCAGCAAAATTATGCACTGTACTCCCACTATATATACTGCGCACTACTAAAATGCACCACAGGTATGGATGGATATTATGCTTGACGACACAGAGGTAGGTAGCGCAGTGGCCTACTGTACCGTACTGCTATATATTATATACTGGTGGTCAGCAAAATTATGCACTGATCTCCTACTACTGTGCACAACAACTAAAATGCACCACAGGTATGGATGGATAGTATACTTGATGACACAGAGGTAGGTAGAGCAGTGGCCTACTGTACTGTACTGCTATATATTATATACTGGTGGTCAGCAAAATGATGCACTGTCCTCCTACTACTGCGCACAACAACTAAAATGCACCACAGGTATGGATGGATAGTATACTTGATGATACAGAGGTAGGTAGAGCAGTGGCCTACTGTACCGTACTGCTATATATTATATACTGGTGGTCAGCAAAATTATGCACTGTACTCCTACTATATATACTGCGCACAACTAAAATGCACCACAGGAATGGATGGATAGTATACTTGACGACACAGAGGTAGGTAGAGCAGTGGCCTACTGTACCGTACTGCTATATATTATATACTGGTGGTCAGCAAAATGATGCCCTGTACTGCTACTATATATACTGCGCACAACTAAAATGCACCACAGGTATGGATGGATAGTATACTTGACGACACAGAGGTAGGTAGAGCAGTGGCCTACTGTACCGTACTGCTATATATTATATACTGGTGGTCAGCAAAATTATGCACTGTACTCCTACTATATATACTGCGCACAACTAAAATGCACCACAGGTATGGATGGACAGTATACTTGACGACACAGAGGAAGGTAGAGCAGTGGCCTACTGTACCGTACTGCTATATATTATATACTGGTGGTCAGCAAAATGATGCCCTGTACTGCTACTATATATACTGCGCACAACTAAAATGCACCACAGGTATGGATGGATAGTATACTTGACGACACAGAGGTAGGTAGAGCAGTGGCCTACTGTACCGTACTGCTATATATTATAGACTGGTGGTCAGCAAAATTATGCACTGTACTCCTACTATATATACTGTGCACAACTAAAATGCACCACAGGTATGGTTGGATAGTATACTTGATGACACAGGGGTAGGTAGAGCAGTGGCCTACTGTACTGCTATATATTATATACTGGTGGTCAGCAAAATTATGCACTGTACTCCTACTATATATACTGCGCACAACTAAAATGCATCACAGGTCTGGATGGATAGTATACTTGACGACACAGAGGTAGGTAGAGCAGTGGCCTACTGTACCATACTGCTATATATTATATACTGGTGGTCAGCAAAATTATGAACTGTACTCCTACTACTGCGCACAACAACTAAAATGCACAACAGGTATGGATGGATGGAATACTTGACGACACAGAGGTAGGTAGAGCAGTGGAGTACTGTACCGTACTGCTATATATTATATACTGGTGGTCAGTAAAATTATGCACTGTACTCCTACTATATATACTGCGCACAACTAAAATGCACCATAGGTATGGATGGATAGAATACTTGACGACACAGAGGTAGGTAGAGCAGTGGCCTACTGTACCGTACTGCTATATATTATATACTGGTGGTCAGCAAACTGTGCAAACTGAAATGCACCACAGGTATGGATGGATAGTATACTTGACGACACAGAGGTAGGTAGAGCAGTGGGCTACTGTACCGTACTGCTATATAATATATACTGGTGGTCAGCAAAATAATGCACTGTACTCCTACTATATATACCACGCACAACTAAAATGCACCACAGGTATGGATGGATAGTATACTAGACGACACAGAGGTAGGTAGAGCAGTGTCCTACTGTACCGTACTGCTATATATTATATACTGGTGGTCAGCAAAATTATGCACTGTACTCCTACTTTATATACTGCGCACAACTATAATGGACCACAGGTATGGATGGATAGTATACTTGACGACACAGAGGTAGGTAGAGCAGTGGCCTACTATACTGTACTGCTATATATTATATACTGGTGGTCAGCAAAATTATGCACTGTACTCCTACTATATATACTGCGCACAACTATAATGGACCACAGGTATGGATGGATAGAATACTTAACGACACAGAGGTAGGTAGAGCAGTGGCCTACTATACCGTACTGCTATATATTATATACTGGTGGTCAGCAAAATTATGCACTGTACTCCTACTATATATACTGCGCACAACTATAATGGACCACAGGTATGGATGGATAGTATACTTGACGACACAGAGGTAGGTAAAGCAGTGGACTACTGTACCGTACTGCTATATATTATAAACTGGTGGTCAGCAAAATTATGCACTGTACTCCCACTATATATACTGCGCACTACTAAAATGCACCACAGGTATGGATGGATATTATGCTTGACGACACAGAGGTAGGTAGAGCAGTGGCCTACTGTACCGTACTGCTATATATTATATACTGGTGGTCAGCAAAATTATGCACTGAACTCCTACTACTGTGCACAACAACTAAAATGCACCACAGGTATGGATGGATAGTATACTTGATGACACAGAGGTAGGTAGAGCAGTGGCCTACTGTACTGTACTGCTATATATTATATACTGGTGGTCAGCAAAATGATGCACTGTCCTCCTACTACTGCGCACAACAACTAAAATGCACCACAGGTATGGATGGATAGTATACTTGATGATACAGAGGTAGGTAGAGCAGTGGCCTACTGTACCGTACTGCTATATATTATATACTGGTGGTCAGCAAAATTATGCACTGTACTCCTACTATATATACTGCGCACAACTAAAATGCACCACAGGAATGGATGGATAGTATACTTGACGACACAGAGGTAGGTAGAGCAGTGGCCTACTGTACCGTACTGCTATATATTATATACTGGTGGTCAGCAAAATGATGCCCTGTACTGCTACTATATATACTGTGCACAACTAAAATGCACCACAGGTATGGATGGATAGTATACTTGACGACACAGAGGTAGGTAGAGCAGTGGCCTACTGTACCGTACTGCTATATATTATATACTGGTGGTCAGCAAAATTATGCACTGTACTCCTACTATATATACTGCACACAACTAAAATGCACCACAGGTATGGATGGACAGTACACTTGACGACACAGAGGAAGGTGGAGCAGTGGCCTACTGTACCGTACTGCTATATATTATATACTGGTGGTCAGCAAAATTATGCACTGTACTCCTACTATATATACTGCGCACAACTAAAATGCACCACAGGAATGGATGGATAGTATACTTGACGACACAGAGGTAGGTAGAGCAGTGGCCTACTGTACCGTACTGCTATATATTATATACTGGTGGTCAGCAAAATGATGCCCTGTACTGCTACTATATATACTGCGCACAACTAAAATGCACCACAGGTATGGATGGATAGTATACTTGACGACACAGAGGTAGGTAGAGCAGTGGCCTACTGTACCGTACTGCTATATATTATATACTGGTGGTCAGCAAAATTATGCACTGTACTCCTACTATATATACTGCACACAACTAAAATGCACCACAGGTATGGATGGACAGTATACTTGACGACACAGAGGAAGGTGGAGCAGTGGCCTACTGTACCGTACTGCTATATATTATAGACTGGTGGTCAGCAAAATTATGCACTGTACTCCTACTATATATACTGTGCACAACTAAAATGCACCACAGGTATGGATAGATAGTATACTTGATGACACAGAGGTAGGTAGAGCAGTGACCTACTGTACTGCTATATATTATATACTGGTGGTCAGCAAAATTATGCACTGTACTCCTACTATATATACTGCGCACAACTAAAATGCATCACAGGTATGGATGGATAGTATACTTGACGACACAGAGGTAGGTAGAGCAGTGGCCTACTGTACCATACTGCTATATATTATATACTGGTGGTCAGCAAAATTATGCACTGTACTCCTACTATATATACTGCGCACAACTAAAATGCACCACAGGTATGGAGGGATAGTATGCTTGACGACACAGAGGTAGGTAGAGCAGTGGCCTACTGTACCGTACTGCTATATATTTTATACTGGTGGTCAGCAAAATTATGCACTGTTCTCCTACTATATATACTGCGCACAACTAAAATGCACCACAGGTATGGATGGATAGTATACTTGACGACACAGAGGTAGGTAGAGCAGTGGCCTACTGTACCGTACTGCTATATATTATATACTGGTGGTCAGCAAAATTATGCACTGTACTCCTACTATATATACTGCGCACAACTAAAATGCACCACAGGTATGTATGGATAGTATACTTGACGACACAGAGGTAGGTAGAGCAGTGGCCTACTGTACCGTACTGCTATATATTATATACTGGTGGTCAGCAAAATTATGCACTGTACTCCTACTACTGCGCACAACAACTAAAATGCACAACAGGTATGGATGGATGGAATACTTGACGACACAGAGGTAGGTAGAGCAGTGGACTACTGTACCGTACTGCTATATATTATATACTGGTGGTCAGCAAAATTATGCACTGTACTCCTACTATATATACTGCGCACAACTAAAATGCACCACAGGTATGGATGGATAGTATACTTGACGACACAGAGGTAGGTAGAGCAGTGGCCTACTGTACCGTACTGCTATATTTTATATACTGGTGGTCAGCAAACTGTGCAAAACTGAAATGCACCACAGGTATGGATGGATAGTATACTTGACGACACAGAGGTAGGTAGAGCAGTGGCCTTCTGTACCGTACTCCTATATATTATATACTTGTGGTCAGCAAAATTATGCACTGTACTCCTACTATATACTACAATGCAGCACAGATATGGAGCATTTTTCAGGCAGAGAACGTATAATACTGGTGGTCACTGGTCAGCAAAACTCTGCACTGTACTCCTCCTATATAATACTGCTAGTCCCCAGTCCCCACAATAAAGCAGTGTGAGCACAGATATATGCAGCACACTGAGCACAGATATGGAGCATTTTGCAGGCAGAGAACGTATAATACTGGTGGTCATTGGTCAGCAAAACTCTGCACTTTACTCCTCCTATATAATACTGCTGGTCCCCAGTCCCCACAATAAAGCAGTGTGAGCACAGATATATGCAGCACACTGAGCACAGCTATTGAGCGTTTTTCAGGCAGACAACGTATACTGGTGGTCACTGGTCAGCAAAACTCTGCACTATACTCCTCCTATATAATACTGGTGGTCCCCAGTCCCCACAATAAAGCAGTGTGAGCACAGATATATGCAGCATACTGAGCACAGATATGGAGCGTTTTTCAGGCAGACAACGTATACTGGTGGTCACTGGTCAGAAAAACTCTGCACTGTACTCCTCCTATATAATACTGCTGGTCCCCAGTCCCCACAATAAAGCAATGTGAGCACAGATATATGCAGCTCACTGAGCACAGATATGGAGCGTTTTTCAGGCAGACAACGTGTACTGGTGGTCACTGGTCAGCAAAACTCTGCACTGTACTCCTCCTATAATACTGCTGGTCCCCAGTCCCCACAATAAAGCAGTGTGAGCACAGATATATGCAGCACACTGAGCACAGATATGGAGCGTTTTTCAGGCAGGCAACGTATAATACTGGTGGTCACTGGTCAGCAAAACTCTGCAATGTACTCCTCCTATAATACTGCTTGTCCCCAGAATAAAGATATGCAGCCCCCTGAAACAAAGTGAGAGGACGCCAGCCACGTCCTCTCACTATCATTTCCAATGCATGAGTGAAAAATGGCGGCGACGCGCGGCTCCTTATATAGAATCCGAATCTCGCAAGAATCCGACAGCGGGATGATGACGTTCGGGCGCGCTTGGGTTAACCGAGCCATACGGGAGAATCCGAGTATGCCTCGGACCCGTGTAAAATGGGTGAAGTTCGGGGGTGTTCGGTTTCCGAGGAACCGAACCCGCTCATCTCTAACGTAAACCATCTTCGATGTCACCAGATCCCGCAGTTTCTGCCACCCTGATACTTATGTCAGTGTCATCTGCTGATGTAGCCATGTTTATATACCCTGTACTTATCCTGTATTGTCTTCAGCTGTAAGTTACTGTTTTCCTGTTTTGCTTCTTCGTTTATGTACTGTGTAAGTTGGCGCTGTGGATCCCTTTTGGTGCCATATAAATAAATAAAGGATTAGAATAATATAAAAAAAACAGCTGCAAATAATTTTGCATATTATGCATCAATTTTGGGACTCTAATCTAATATTTATAATATAAAAACACAGGATTTGTGGCTCTTTGCTTCTATGAAGCAGAGATGATCACAGTTGCATCAAAATTTATAAGGATTAAGTTCTGTAGCGGAACTGGCTGTTATAGAGAGGTGCAACGTTCCAGCACCATATTATTCAAATGCCACTTTCTGCATTTTAGTTCTGTGCTCACATTTAGCTGAACACAATCCTCTATGAATAGAACAGGGTGACAACAGCTAAGCCAGACTACTGTGTGAAAGGGTTGGTGGAGATCTGGGCTTGAGTTCAAACCAACGCAGCGAAACGCGTGACACTTTATTGAAAATGCGAAGTGAGGCTAATACTGCATTTAGCGGAACACTTTTGAACATTTCCCTGTAGTCCCAGAATTCATGGCGACTTGTGTTCTTATAATTTACAGCAGGCGGTGCATTATTTCAGAAATATATATATGTTTTTTTCAAGGAAAAGCTATTTTTAAAACCTCATGACTTATGGAACCTTCTGAAATGCAATCTGAGAAAAAGTGTCTGTATTGTAAAATTCTTTGATATATGTACAGTGTCACAATCACCTTTCTTACCGATGTGTAATTACCGAGCGTTATATACTGACCTGATTATTTCCTCTCTCCTTTGCTAGAAGCAACTCATTTTTTTTTCATTATTTTTTTTAAGTAAGAAAAGAAACAAAAATACCCATCCCGGAGGTAATAATATGTGTTATCGGTGAGCGGGGAGTATGGAGCTAGTTTCCATGTTGTAAAGAGAATACCTGTTTTATTTAAACATAAACTTTTCTGCAGAGCCTATAAACTGGATTCTGCTGACAAACTGATGTATATGAAAGATGTAACAATCTAGATGTAGGTTACAGTGTTCTTGAAAATATCTAGGGGCAAGGTCTCAATAGCGCTGATCAGCCCACAGGTCCCTGCTTGTTTATTTATTACCTAATGCTGTGGAATAATGGACTTTTGGAGACAATATTTCAGTTAGATATATTTTACTACATAAAGGGAACAGAACATATCATCTCCTTCCTCTGCTGGTGCATTTAGCCTGTCTGCCTTTAAAAATGTTTCAGTAAGCAAAAATAATGAGGGTAACTTGCGGGGAATTAAAACCACAGGTTAAATAATAAATCCTTATTCTGTTGAATTAATATGTAAGTTGGGATAATTATTAAAAAAAAAAAATAGAAAAAAAATATCAGCTTTTGAAGGGTTTCAAACTTTCAGTGTATTTTTTGCCTCGCACCTGCTGGAGAGAGGATTACATTTAAATATCAAGTATCTCGTCCTTGGTATTTATAAATACACTCTGCATCGTACAGACTTCCACATGGAATGTTCCGCATTCTGTTTTTGCTTTATGCTCATTTTTTTTTTTCTATAAATCCAAAATAGCTTTAACGCTGATTGGACTGTTGACTTTCTGGACTGATTACATTGATATTTTTGCAGGCTATCCCATATTATTAAAAACACCTAAATATTTCTATGTCAGTATTTTTTTTATTTTATTTTTAAGTTATAGGGTTTATTTACTGTCATTGCTCCCATTTATCTATCGACAACTGTTTCACTATGGAAGCACGTTGGGTTTGATATGAGAGACAGTACGAGAGCATGTGTGTGTGTGTGTTTATTTTGCAGGGCAGATGGAGGGTGGAGGGGGTGGGGGATTTTCTCCCATTTGCGATTTAAAGCTCTTGTAATTCTCTCCACTATGGGGGTGATTCCGAGTTGTTCGCTCGCTAGCTGCTTTTAGCAGCATTGCACACGCTAGGCCGTCGCCCTCTGGGATTGTATCTTAGCTTAGCAGAATAGCGAACGAAAGATTAGCAGAATTGCGAATAGAAATTTCTTAGCAGTTTCTGAGTAGCTCGAGACTTACTCACAAATAGCGATAATTTCAGTCAGTTTCGTTCCTGGTTTGACGTCACAAACACACCCAGCGTTCGGCCAGCTACTCCCCCGTTTCTACAGACACTCCCGCGTTTTTCCCTGAAACGCCTGCGTTTTTCCGCACACTCCCAGAAAACGACCAGTTTCCGCCCAGAAACACCCATTTCCTGTCAATCACACTACGATCACTTCAACGATGAAAAATCTTCGTTCGGGCGTGAGTAAATCTACTAAGTTTTGTGTTAAAATACTAACCGCATGCGCACTGCGAACCATGCGCATGCGCATTATTGCCTTAATCGCTCCGTTGCGAAAATCAGCAACGAGCGAACAACTCGGAATGACCCCCTATGTTAGTGGTCTGTGCAACTTGTATGAGTAACTTGGTTTTCTGCATATAATTTCTGGGAGTTGTGAATGCAGCTATTTACTAAGAGGGAGATAATGGCTCTTTTCCTGAACCTCTGCAGATGCAAAAATAAGATTTTAAACCTACCGGTAAATCTTTTTCTCCTAGTCCGTAGAGGATGCTGGGGACTCCGTAAGGACCATGGGGTATAGACGGGCTCCGCAGGAGACATGGGCACTATAAAGAACTTTTAGCATGGGTGTGCACTGGCTCCTCCCTCTATGCCCCTCCTCCAGACCTCAGTTAGAGAACTATGCCCAGAGGAGATGGACAATACAAGGAAAGGATTTTGTTAATCTAAGGGCAAGATTCATACCAGCCCACACCAATCACACCATATAACCTGGAATACACGAAACCAGTTAACAGTATGAACAAAAAACAGTATCAGTCAAAGACCGATTCCAACTGTACCATAACCCTTATGTAAGCAACAACTATATACAAGTCTTGCCGATTTAGTCCGCACTGGGACGGGCGCCCAGCATCCTCTAGGGACTACCTACTACCGGTAGGTTTAAAATCTTATTTTCTCTTACGTCCTAGAGGATGCTGGGGACTCCGTAAGGACCATGGGGTTTATACCAAAGCTCCCAATCGGACGGGAGAGTGCGGATGACTCTGCAGCACCGACTGAGCAAATGCGAGGTCCTCGTCAGCCAGGGTATCAAACTTGTAGAATTTTGCAAAAGTGTTTGAACCCGACCAAGTAGCTGCTCGGCAAAGCTGTAATGCCGAGACGCCTCGGGCAGCCGCCCAAGAAGAGCCCACCTTCCTAGTGGAATGGGCCTTTACTGAATTTGCTAACGGCAATCCAGCTGTAGAATGAGCCTGCTGAATCGTGTTACAGATCCAGCGAGCAATAGTCTGCTTAGAAGCAGGCGCACCAACTTTGTTGGCTGCATACAGGACAAAAAGTGCGTCTGTTTTCCTAACTCTAGCCATCCTGGCTACATACATTTTTAAGGCCCTGACTACATCCAAGGACTTGGATTCTTCCAAGTCACTCGTAGCCACAAGTACCACGATAGGTTGGTTCATATGAAATGAAGACACCACCTTAGGCAGAAATTGAGGATAAGTCCTCAACTCCGCTCTATCCACATGAAAAATCAAGTAGGGGCTCTTGTGAGACAAGGCCGCCAATTCTGACACTCGCCTTGCAGATGCCAAGGCCAATAACATGACCACCTTCCAGGTGAGAAATTTTAATTCCACCGTTTGAAGGGGTTCAAAGTTAAACCAGTGAGATTTAAGGAACTGTAACACCACGTTAAGGTCCCAGGGTGCCACTGGGGGCACAAAAGGAGGCTGGATGTGCAGCACTCCCTTTACAAAAGTCTGGACTTCTGGTAGAGAAGCCAATTCCTTCTGAAAGAATATAGATAGGGCCGAAATCTGTACTTTAATGGAGCCTAACTTCAGGCCCATATCCACTCCTGTCTGTAGGAAGTGGAGAAAACGGCCCAGATGGAAATCTTCCGTAGGAGCATTCTTGGTTTCACACCAAGAGACATACTTCCTCCAGATACGGTGATAATGTTTCGCCGTCACCTCCTTCCTAGCCTTTATCAGAGTAAGTATGACCTCCTCCGGAATACGTTTCCCAGCTAGGATTCGGCGTTCAACCGCCATGCTGTCAAACGTAACCGCGGTAAGTCTTGGAACACGTAGGGCCCCTGCTGCAACAGGTCTTCTCTGAGAGGAAGGGGCCAAGGATCTTCTGTGAGCATTTCCTGAAGATCTGAGTACCAGGCCCTTCGAGGCCAGTCTGGAACAATAAGTATTGTCTGTACTCTTTTTTGTCTTATGATCCTCAAAATTTTTGCGATGAGAGGAAGAGGAGGAAACACATAGACCGACTGAAACACCCAAGGTGTCACCAGGGCGTCTACTACTACTGCCTGAGGGTCCCGGGACCTGGCACAGTATCTCCAAAGCTTCTTGTTGAGGCGTGACGCCATCATGTCTATTTGAGGAATTCCCCAGAGACCCGTTATCTCTGCAAAGACTTCTTGATGAAGACCCCACTCTCCTGGATGGAGATCGTGTCTGCTGAGGAAGTCCGCTTCCCAGTTGTCCAATCCAGGAATGAAGACAGCTGACAGAGCGCTTACGTGATTTTCCGCCCAGCGAAGAATCCTGGTGGCCTCCACCATCGCGACTCTGCTCCTTGTCCAGCCTTGGCGGTTTACATGAGCCACTGCTGTGACATTGTCTGATTGAATCAGAACTGGTAGGTTGCGAAGAAGAGTCTCCGCTTGTTGAAGGCCGTTGTATATGGCCCTTAATTCCAGCACGTTGATGTGCAGACAAGCCTCCTGGCTTGACCACAGTCCCTGAAAATTTCTTCCTTGCGTGACTGCTCCCCATCCTCGGAGGCTCGTGTCCGTGGTCACCAGAACCCAGTCCTGAATGCCGAACCTGCGACCCTCAAGAAGGTGAGCACTGTGCAGCCACCACAGGAGAGATACTCTGGCCCTGGGGGACAGTGTTATCGTCTGATGTATTTGTAGATGGGACAGAAGGTCCCACTGAAAAGTCCTTGCATGAAACCTGCCGAAGGGGATGGCCTCGTAGGCTGCCACCATTTTTCCCAGAACTCGAGTGCATTGATGAACTGACACTCTTTTTGGCTTCAGCAGGTCTCTGACCATGGTCTGGAGATCCTGGGCTTTTTCCGATGGGAGAAAAACCTTCTTTCGTTCCGTGTCCAGAACATGCCTAGGAACGATAGTCGAGTCGTTGGAACCAATTGAGACTTTGGCAGATTGAGAATCCAACCGTGCTGTTGGAGCACTCTCAGGAAGAGCGCCACATTCTTCAGCAGCTGATCTCTTGATCTCGCCTTTATCAGGAGATCGTCCAAGTATGGGATAATTGTGACTCCTTGTCTGCGCAGGATCACCATCATTTCCGCCATCACCTTGGTGAAAATCCTCGGGGCCGTGGAAAGCCCAAACGGCAACGTCTGAAACTGGTAATGACAGTCCTGTACAGCGAATCTCAGGTACTCCTGATGAGAGGGATATATGGGGACATGAAGGTAAGCATCCTTTATGTCTAGCGACACCATAAAATCCCCTCCTTCCAGGCTGGATATTACAGCTCGGAGCGATTCCATCTTGAATTTGAATTTTTTCAAGTACAGGTTTAGGGATTTTAGATTTAAAATGGGTCTAACCGAACAATCCGGCTTCGGGACCACAAACAGGGTCGAATAATACCCTTTTCCCTGTTGGGCCAGGTGGACCTTGACAATCATGACAATGCCTATTCTATACCTTGTATAAAACACGCTAAAAGGTTAAAGAACACAGTACGAAATTGGCGTATGGGTACCGTAAGGGTACGCCCTTAGCGTAGCGGACGCTGTATCGGGAGCAAGCCGCTCGAGCGACACAAACGCTCGCGAGAATACGCTGTTGGTATCGGGCACACTATAGGTGAGCGACTACCGTAATGCTACGCTATCAGCGTAGCGGACGCTCGAGACCACGAGGAGATCACGAGCGGCGCAGACGCTCACAGTGTTAAACCTTTATAACTATACCATAAACAATGTACTTATACTGTAAACCTTGTGCAGTGATAAGGTGTAAATGCAACACAGTGTAACCTTGTTAGTTTAAAAGCTGTATGAGCGTATGTGACGCTCAGAGAACCCCTTA
Organism: Pseudophryne corroboree; assembly: GCF_028390025.1. NCBI lineage: Eukaryota > Metazoa > Chordata > Amphibia > Anura > Myobatrachidae > Pseudophryne > Pseudophryne corroboree. The sequence goes on from NC_086451.1 coordinate 472,885,649, forward strand.
GCAATATAATAAACACTCAAATACCGGTCTAAGGGTCTAACGCCTTTTAAGGAAATGAATGAACGTTCAATTGCAAAAGAATAATACAATACAAGTTATACACTACCAAGATAACATAAAATACCTAACCGGATAACTACACATAAAATACAATACAGATACAATTACATTTAAAGGGGGGAAGGAGAGAGAGAGAATGGCTTATAACATAAAATAAGAGACAATATGGTTGCAGAGAACTTACGCACCAGGGGAAACAATCGCAAGCGCCTTTCTGGATATCTAGCTCCCGATTATCAGCAATGAGAACCGTTGAAGAGAGTAGAGAGCTGGCCCAGATCGGCTTGTCCTTTTATACACTACACACAATACAGTACAATGGTCCCTACATTCTTATTGTTCATTGGACACAGGAATTTGTCTTCGCATTATAACAAAAGGTCATAGGTTGGTTCATACAGGTGGGCTGTGACTATTTCAAACTGCTCAGGTGGGAGGGAAACTGGGTTTCCCGCCGCATGGGTAATAAAGTGCAAATATAGTAAATGTCCATAAACTTCTTATGTCCATAACTATATGCACGAGCGATTAATCCGCTTCAAACCAACACCGGAATATTGCTAATTATATTCTCTTCCGATGGATACTAAACACCACTGTGTAACCCCTGTCTGACCCTTCGTATCAAACAAAGAGGGATCTCTTTGTCCCCGAACATACTACATTAACTAAACTTTCAGATTCTATCAAAGGGACCATAATCTACAAAATACATTATATGACTAAAATATGTTACGATTGAGTCGCCCGCTAGACGAACATAAACTCTACCGTAAATGCGCATACCGCGCGCCTGCAGGTGCACGCAACTGAGAGTATGCGCACGCACGGGAGGGCTCATGCACACGCAGCAGGCACTCGCATGAGGTGCATATATGGCAGTGTGTAGCGTGATATTTTTCTGACTTTGACAGTCACTTGCTGTTGCACAGCGTTTGAAATGCAGCTAACACTACTTCCCTCCCTTGGGGAGAAGCTGGTAAGGCCGACTTGAAAAATTGGCGAGGGGGCACCTCTTCGAATTCCAGCTTGTAGCCTTGGGAAACAATTTCCATCGCCCAAGGATCCACGTCTGACCGAACCCAGACCTGGCTGAAGAATCAAAAGCGTGCCCCCACCGGTGCGGACTCCCTTAGGGGAGCCTCAGCGTCATGCCGTGGATTTTGTAGAAGCCGGGGAGGACTTCTGCTCCTGGGAACTAGCCGAAGCAGGTGTTCTTTTTCCTCTACCCTTACCTCTGGCAAAGGAAGGAGGAGCCCCGCCCTCTTCTGGGCTTATGCGACCGAAAGGACTGCATCTGATGCTGTGGAGTTTTCTTTTGCTGTTGGGGAACAAAAGGTAAAAAGGTAGATTTACCCGCGGTAGCTGTGGAAACCAGATCCGCGGGCCCCTCCCCAAACAACACGTCACCCTTGTAAGCTAAAACCTCCATATGCTTTTTTGAGTCCGCATCACCTGTCCATTGACGGGTCCATAAGGCTCGTCTCGGAGAAATAGCCATGGCATTGGCTTTGGAACCCAGCAGTCCAATGTCTCTCTGAGCATCTCTCATATATATGACTGCGTCCTTAATATGGGCTAAAGTTAATAAAACGGTATCCCTGTCTAGGGTATCAAGGTCAGCTGACAAGGTATCTGTCCAAGCTGCAACTGCGCTACATACCCATGCCGACGCAATTGCCGGCCTGAGCAAAGCACCAGTATGTGTATAAATAGACTTTAAAGTAGTCTCCTGCCTGCGGTAGGGAACGGGTACGCCATAAGAACACTTTTGGTAATCTGCAGTCTCTTATCTGGAGTTTCCCAAGCTTTTTCAAATTACTCGTTAAGTTCATGAGATGGGGGAAAGGTTACTACCTGCTTCTTCCCCTTAAACATGTGTACCCTTGTGTCGGGAACAGAGGGTTCATCAGTGATATGCAAAACATCCTTTATTGCAATTATCATACACTGAATACTTTTTGTCACCCTAGGGTGCAATCTAGCTTCATCATAGTCGACACTGGAGTCAGACTCCGTGTCGGTATCTGTGTCTACTATTTGTGACAAGGGACGTTTCTGAGACCCTGAAGGGCCCTGTGAGTCGGTCCAATCCGTGGATTGACCCCCTGTTGTCTCCCTGGACTCTGCTTTGTCCAGACTCTTATGTAATGATGCCACACCTGCATTTAACATATGCCACATATCCATCCACTCTTGAGTCGGCACCACCAACGAGGACTCACCACTTATCTGCTCGACCTCCTCCTTGGAAGAGCCTTCCGCTTCAAACATGCCGACACGCACGTACCGACACCCCACACACACCGGGATATAACTATAAGGGGACACTTCCCCAACCAGGCCCTTTGGAGAGACAGAGAGAGAGTATGCCAGCACACACCCAGCGCCCACTTATACTGGAAAACCACCAGATAGCGCTTTTATGTTATAATTAATAACTTCCCCACTCACTGCGCCAATATTGTGCCCCCCTCCTCTTTTTCAGCCCTCTGATCTGTGTTCAGCAGGGGAGAGTCCGGGGAGTCAGCGTCTCTGCAGCTTCTGTGGAGAAAATGGCGCTGGTTATTGCTGAGGGATCAAGCTCCGCCCCCTCCAGCGGCGGGCTTCGGTCCTGCTTCAATTTGCAAAAAATGGCGGGGGTTTATCTATTTACTGCCTCCGCAGCCTAATATATACCAACATGCCAGCCTTGAGGTTTATTGCTGCCCAGGGCGCCCCCCCTGCGCCCTGCACCCATCTGTGCCTGCTCTGTGTGTGTTGTGTGGGAGCAATGGCGCGCAGTGTTACCGCTGCGTGCTTACCTCAGTGAAGATCTGAAGTTTTCTGCCGCCTTGAAGTCTTCTCTAATACTCACCCGGCTTCTATCTTCCGGCTTTGCGAGGAGGACGGCGGCGCGGCTCCGGGACGAACCCCAGGGTGAGACCTGCGTTCCGACTCCCTCTGGAGCTAATGGTGTCCAGTAGCCTAAGAAGCAGAGCCTATCATTTAAGTAGGTCTGCTTCTCTCCCCTCTGTCCCACGATGCAGGGAGCCTGTTGCCAGCAGTGCTCCCTGAAAATAAAAAACCTAACAAAATTCTTTTACACTGAAAACTCAGGAGAGCTCCCTGTAATGCACCCAGTCTCCTCTGGGCACAAGATCTAACTGAGGTCTGGAGGAGGGGCATAGAGGGAGGAGCCAGTGCACACCCATACTAAAAGTTCTTTATAGTGCCCATGTCTCCTGCGGAGCCCGTCTTTACCCCATGGTCCTTACGGAGTCCCCAGCATCCTCTAGGACGTAAGAGAAATGGGTTTTCTCGGTTACTCGCTGTAACTCCTATCGCTGCTTGTTTTTATGCTGCAATCAAACAGCCGCAAGTCTAAAAATGCGACCAAACCTCTGAAAATGCAGTTCCCGTAGATGTGACCGCTTAGCTCGTATGCACTATGCCCCGGAATCTATTGCACTGGATACGATGGCCAATGCCATGTTCAGATGGGCTTCTATCGTACTGCCCCTCTGAGAGGCATCCAATAGGATCCCTACCAGCACCCCCACAGCGTGTAGATAGGACTCCAGGTCCTAAACCCGGACGTCCTATCATCGCAAAGGACAACTCGTATCGGGAGAGCTTACCTTTGTGATGTTCTTCATGCATACGGCATTAGTAAACGCTGATATGCATGCTGTAAATGGTGAGATTCATTGCGTTGAAAATGCGATGATTGAGGCATCCTATCCTATGGGAGGAAGGCATTAAGCATCGCATGTTATATGCCATACATCCCACCCCCCACCGCAAGCACAGCGGCGTTTAGTAACGCTGTGTGCTTGAAAAATATCACAAAGGACAGTTCTCCTGATAGGAGCTGTCCTCCTTAGCAGTGTGGGAACTTCAAGCTTTAAGACCCGGGAGAACTTCTGCTCGTGCCATCACATGGCCATCACGCAGTTACCACCCATAGATTAATCTGTGCGCATTAGCATATTCCGGAGCCGGTGTTCATATGCCTTAAACGTCGTATGGGCAGTCACTGATTTCTTCCCTTGGCATAGGCTGAAGTCCGCTAGATCCGTCCGCATTGCCAGTTGCGTCTGATTCAGCACCAGTCCTGTAGGCTTAACCCTTTATGACCCTTTGTTCATTTAAATGGATATTATTCCAAAAATGATTGTGTAGACTGTATTGTGATGACGGCTGCCATTCAAATCCCAATGTCCATTTAAATGCACAACTATACTGTGAATATTTTCCAGCAGATGCGGGAGTATAAAAGTATTGAATTAGAAGGAATCGCAACGTCCTGTAGTATGAGCTACAAAGCTTCTTTGTACTGAAACCCAAAAATGACCAAAATGACCAAACCTTATTTTCTGGGGATCACTTAGGGCCTCATTTGTCTACTGTCAAGCTGTGCACCAGCCCTATGGGGGTCATTCTGAGTTGTTCGCTCGCAAGCTGCTTTTAGCAGCTTTGCACACGCTAAGCCGCCGCCTACTGGGAGTGAATCTTAGCTTATCAAAATTGCGAACAAAAGATTAGCAAAATAGCGAATAGACACCTCTTAGCAGTTTCTGAGTAGCTCCACACTTACTCGGCATCTGCGATCAGTTCAGTGCTTGTCGTTCCTGGTTTGATGTCACAAACACACCCAGCGTTCGCCCAGACACTCCTCCGTTTCTCCAGCCACTCCCGCGTTTTCCCCAGAAACGGTAGCGTTTTTTCGCACACACCCATAAAACGGCCTGTTTCCGCCAAGAAACACCCACTTCCTGTCAATCACATTACGATCACCAGAACGAAGAAAAAACCTTGTAATGCCGTGAGTAAAATACCTAACTGCATAGCAAATTTACTTGGCGCAGTCGCACTGCGGACATTGCGCATGCGCATTAGCGACTAATTGCTCCTTTGCGAGAAAAAAATACAGAGCGAACAACTCGGAATGACCCCCAATATGTGCCATGGTTACTTTAGCCATACCTACACCCAGACACACTTACCACCAACCAGGTTCCAAGAAAGTTTGGTCAGCCTTTATTTTGATAGTGACAAATGCAATCACTGTTACTGTAGGTTTGATTAAAAAACAAACAAACAAACAAACAAACAAACAAACAAACAGCTGTATAAAAGCAGAGAGAATGAAATTAATGCAACAATAATGTAAGTCAAACTACAACCACAAAATATGTGCCCAGGCTATGATGAACGCACCTATCAACAGTGGTGCTAAGAAAGAGAAGTTGGGTGTTGCCAACAGCAACCAATCAGATTGTAGTTATCATTTGTACATTCTATAAATGAATAGATAGAAGAAGATTGCTTGTTATGGGGCAACACCTCCACTGATTGGTCCTCTATTGAAGATTCAGTAACTCTCCCCCTTAGGGAGAATGCTACTGATTGCTCACCTGGCTACACATGTACAGCGGGCATATGTTACATAAATGGTTTCTGTGCAGTAATGCTATATAGCATGGCCTACGTTGTCCCCTTCCATTATACAAACAGGCCAAAATGAATTTAATAAGTGGAAATAATAAAGACTGTTCCTAGACATAGGTGTCAAGTGCAAACTCAACTTACCTTCATTTTCCTTTGAGAATGGAGTGGACAGTGGAGAAATGCGTCATGTGGTCTCTAGCCCTGGCAACAGCTATTGATATTTACACCACTGTCTTATTGATTTGTGAAAGACACTTAGGGGTAAATTTACTAAGACGGGAGTTCTATTTAAGATGGGATGTTGGCCATAGCAACCAATCAGACTCTACTTCTAAATTATCTAGCACCTTCTAGAACATAATACCTGGAATCTGCTTGGTGGCTACGGGCAACATCCCATCTTAAATAAATTTACCCCTTTGTCTCCAGAGCATTGTAAGACCTATTGGCACCACAAGAGGACTCCCATTCCTCAACAGGAGGCCCACCACTGGTTTTATAGGAGTCCTGAATGTTCAACAGACTTTAAAACAATCCTGGACTGCTAATACAGCAACTAACCAAGGGTCTTATTCAGGTTTGTTAGCAAACCCAAAAAAATTAGCAATTGGGCAAAACCATGTGCACTGCAGGTGGGGCGGATGTAACATGTGCAGAGAGAGTTAGATTTGGGTGGGTTATAGTGTTTCTGTGCAGGGTAAATACTGGCTGCTTTATTTTTACACTGCAGTTTAGATTCCAGTTTGAACACACCCCATCCAAATGACACACAAAATCCTTTGTATCACCATAGGCTGGTAAAACTTTTACAGCACTGCAGTAAGACTCTAGAGTCTGCATTCAGTAGATTTGGGTTATGTAGTCAGACTATGTAAGTGTCCTAAGGGTGATAGTACACTTGGACTTCTCATGAATTCAGCGCCTCATAGCATTAATATAACAGAATTGCTGGAACAGATGATCGCAGTCGGTCTGTAATATAGAATCCACCTCATTTCACACATAGCATTTTATATATTCATTAAGTCCTAACTAAAATTAGCTTTGGCTTTGCAGGCTCTGTTCTTACTAATGCAACCTGTAGTTCCTCGTCACTCAGCTTATTATATAACACATTTTCCTGCGTTGTGTTAGGCATATTGTGGAGGTAATAAAAGACCAATGACGCAGATAGATTGTGCACGGCCAAAAGAATCATTATTTAATTGCAGGATAAATTCCAGCCACTATTTTCTGATGGTAAGAACTTGCGCACATTCACTAGGCCGAATGCACGGTTCTCAGGTAGATATTTGCTGTATATAGAGACAAATGTTACAGTTTATACTTTCAGAATGTTCTCTTATTCAGTTGTATCCTCGTAATCTGGGTTCAGTTGTGCCAAACAGCCAGAGCCAGCCATAGGCAAACTAGGCAATTGCCTAGGGCATTTGATATGCCTAGGGGCATCATCAGCTTCTGCTAATTAAAATGATATGCAACATGCCTATATTCTGTATGTAGCATTTTATATGCAGATACAGCCACAGTCTCACACAGTATATAGGTATGCTGCATATCAGTTTAATCAGCAGTAGCAGCTTGTGCATCCTAGCCACATAGCAATGCAAATAAGATGCATTTTCATTAAAAAAAAAAAGGTGCCCGACGTTAGCATTGATGCAAGATTTGTGAGGACACATCTGTATCCAAGCAGAGGCAGAGGTCACAGTGTTAGTGGCAGTGTGAGTGCTGTGTGCATGTGAGTGGGTTGGTTGTGCAGTAGTGTTCAGAATATGTGTAAGGAGCATTATGTGTGTCATGTAAAAATGCATTAATAATGTGCAACATATGTGTAAAGGGCCACTATGTGTGTCATTATGTGTATAAGGGCATTAATAATGTGCGGCATATGTGTAACAGGGTACTACTGTATGTGTGTCATTATGTGTATAGGGGCACTAATAATGTGCAGCAAATGTGTAGGGGGTACTATGTGTGTCATTATGTGTATAAGGGCATTAATAATGTGCGACATATGTGTAAGGGACATTATGTGTAAAAGGGCATTAATAAAGGTTGTCATAATGTGTAAGGTGCATTATGTTTATAAGGACATTAATGTGTCTCATATGTGTAAGGGGCATTACTGTGTGGAATTGTGTATAAATGCATTACTAATGTGTGGCATTATGTGTATAAGGTGCTCTACTATGTGGCGTTGCGTATAGAAAGGGCACTACTGTGTCATCTAATGTGAATAAAGAGCAATAAGGTATGGTGTAATGTGAATAAGGAGCAATTCAGTGTGATGTAATGTGAATAAGGGGCTCTACTGTGAGGAGTAACGTTTATAAGGTAAAGTGATACTACTGTGGGATGTAATATGAATTATGGACACTATCGCAAGATAAAATGTGAATAAATTTGCAGTACTGTGTGGCGTAATTGGAATTGGGGTTACTATTGTGTGGCCATGCCCCTTCCCAGCAAGAAGATGCCCCTTTTTGGGCTGTGCGTCAAATGTGCGAACTGTTCCTATTTAAAATATAGGGGGTACAAGGACTGCTATGGGTGAGGGGTGATGGTGCTGGGAAAGAGGTGCAAGGTCAGAGGCAGAACCAGCGGTGGTGCCAGGGGGCACCAGCCAAAATCTTGCCTAGGGCATCATATCGGTTAGGGCCGGCTCTGCAAACAGCCCCACTCGGTGTGCCAGATCCAACATATTTCATGCTCAAAATGTGCATCTTATCTGCATAAACATGAAAACTGGAAGTGACAGAAGTACTCAGCTATATTACACTGATCAATTTGTACATTAATTAATTGTGCGACATTTGTACATCTATGGGGGTCATTCCGACCCGATCGCACGGTGCACTTCTTCGCAGCCGTGCGATCGGGTCGGAACTGCGCATGCGCCGGCGCCGTTTAGGGGGAGCGGTCCGGCCAATGCAGGTGTGGCCGGACCGTTGGGGGGGAGGTGGGCCGCGGCGGCTGTGTGATGTGTCACGCAGCCGCAGCGGCCAGCGGTAGCGACGAGTAACTCTCGGCCAGCTGCAGGAGCTGCGCTGACCAGGAGTTACTCCTCAAAAACAAAGGCATCGCCGCTGTGCGATGCTTTTGTATTTGTGCGGAGGGGGCCGACACAGACATGCGGTGCGGGCTAGCCCTGTGCTGGGCGTCCCCCCGCATGTCTGAGTTTACGATCCTAGCTGTGCTAAACTTAGCACAGCTACGATCAACTCGGAATGACCCCCCTATGTCTGAATTTGATAAGTTCTACAATGCAGCAGCTTTTTCACACACCAAGTTCCGTTGTGCTTCATCTGTGACTTTGTACATTTGTAGAACTAATTCCTGTGTAGTTATTAAAAGTGGAGATGTTGCCAATAGCAACCAATCAGATTCTACTTATTATTTATCTAGCACCCTTTAGAACAGGGGTGGGGAACCTTAGGCCCGCGGGCCGTATAAGGCCCTCAAAGTTACTTGATCCGGCACTCCCAGGCTCACCTAACCAAGGGAGATGCCGGGCGCCCGCTGAGATTTTGTTACTAGCGGGCGCCCGGCTTCTTCCCCTCAGCAGCAGCCAGAGGTAGGAGCTCACTCCTGAGTTCCGGCAGTGTGCGTGAGTGCCTGTGCGGTGCTATGTAAGAGATGTCATGACATCTCTCCCATAGTTCTGAGGAGCGGGCAGCCAGGCAGAGGGCAAGAGTCCGGAAGCAGCAGCGGGGCTGGTGAGTATTGTGTTTTTTTCTTTGTGTGTGTGTGTGTGTGTGTGTGTGTGTTTTTATATGGCCCCCAAAGGATTTTATAAATATCCAAACGGCCCTTAGTAGAGAAAAGTTTCCCCACCCCTGCTTTAGAAGATAACAGCTAGAACCTGACTGGTTGCTAGGAGCAACTTCTCCATTTCTAAAAACCCACACTTTAGTAAATATAGCCCTAGGTGCATGAGGACACATGTACAGTAACATCAATCCCTAATGGTTTCAACAGATCCCGGTTTTACACAGTATTTGCCTGAATTATACACCACAAAAGTTACCTAGACAAAGTACAAAGTTGATATGCAAATTATCATAAATTTTTATATTTTCTTCAATTTACTTGACTGTACGGATCCGATTTTTCATGGAAAAGCCACCATGTGTGGTAAGATTTCTTGTGGAACAATCTATATAACACAGCCATAGAGTTCTGTTTCTCGTTACCTTAAGTGTTTTTATTTTATTTCAACACTGAAGACTTTTTGCTCTTCTGACTTATGTTACTCTGTTAAGACAAAAGAGGGAAGAGATTCCGTATAGAAACTGAATGTAGACAACAAAGAATCTGTTCGCCAATATATCATTTAAACAGTTACCAGCCCGTCAAAATGATGGAACAACATAACAGTAATGTCATCACCAGTGGCTGTGCACGCCCAAACGGAGCAACACTTAAATTGCTCCATCGGGCGCCATGTAGTGTCCGCAGGCATGCTTAACACTTGAATTCCCCCATAGAGGTGAGGAGCAGCGTTAGCCTTTTATTATATAGGATAAGGCCTCACATGGGATCTAAAGGATATTATGGAGTTGGTAATGCTCCCTAGAGTCAAGAATACAAATAATGTGTCTCTTTTTGCAATTGAGTTGTGTATTTACTAAAATGTAATTTCTTACAAGAATTAATATTGGGAATTTTCTTTTTGTGGTACACTGCAGCATGAACTTAGGAAGTCAATCAGATCTGATCGCTGGGCTGATAATTTTGCTGCCCTGCGTTCAGATAGTCGCCACCTACAGGGGAGTGTATATTGACTGTACAAGTGTGCAATCACATGTGTACGCTGAACTGCTAAAAATCACTGTGTGCAGTCTCTGCGCAGCCCAGGACTTACAGTGCGATCACATCAAGCTGATCGGGGCCGGAGCTGACGTCAGACACCCTCCCTGGAAACGCTTGGGCACGCCTGCGTCTTTCCGAACACTCCCAGTAAACGGTCAGTTGCCACCCACAGACGGCTCCCTCCTGTCAATCACCTTGCGAACGCCCGTGCGATCGGATTTTTCGCACCATCCCGCCATTGACCGACGATTGTTGTTGTCTGACGCGCGTAAGCATTGCAGTGCATACACATGCGCAGTTACTACCTGATCGCCGCTGTGCGAAAACACACAGCAGCGATCAGATCTGAATAACCCCCATAGTGCTCACTGCAGCCATATAGCCCCAAGCACATCAATAATTACAAATAAACAATCTATTGTGTTTGGTACATAATGTATTCTCCGATTGATGCTCATGACTGTTTGAGTCATTTTAAATAAAACATTAAAAGTTATATTTTAATAAATACACAAATCAATTGTAAAAACAAGAGTCTACTTTTCTCTTTCATATACATTATTTTACTCTTTCCCAGAATTATACAAATTTTTCCTGATTCCATGATAAATGCAAAACAGGCGGTTTACCTGTAGCTCCAATAATACTTCAAAAATCTTCCCTGTATCACCTGCTTAGTTTGACGTAACCTACACAACACAATTCTTTATAGAACTCTGTTCCAGCAATAGCCAGATTAAGGGGGGGGGGGGGAGGTGTGCAGGGCATACTGAACCACGCCCCACCCCCTTTGTCAGCCCCCCCCAGCCAAAGCACACTGACATCTCTAGCTTTCCCTCTTAAGCAGCAGCAGAACCAGCAGCCAGAATGCAAGAAGGACAGTATGCAGTGAAGGCAGAGACACAGGAGTAATATGTTTCATGAGCTACTAACAGAGCTTTCTGACCAGAGGAGAGATAGGAGGGTGGAGAGAGCTGTAAGTGACACAGGGATCCCAACTTCTCCTCCTCCCTGCTTGGGTGTCTGAGTCTTGTGTAAAACTGTAAATGGTTATGCAACTAAACCATTTGGGTCTAGACATAGAGACACACATACAGAGAGTCCTCCTGAGTCCTGTACCAGTGTGTATGTAGTACAGAGGCTGCTGCTTTTCTTGCATGTGACGAGATACATTATTTTATTTTTCTATGTGTATTTTAAGGTTAAGTTGTCTTTGTTACAGTACAAGAAAATTTTATAAAATAGTTGTCTTTCAATTAGGTGGAGCTATAAACAGCGCCCAGTAATTATTAAACTATTAGTTTAAAACTTATATACACCATTGTTTTAAATTTAATATACACAATCCATACCTCCTACCATGACCCATTCCAGGAGGAACAAGTTGCTCTATACTTGGACTTCCTTCTGAATTTATGATTGTAATCACCTGTGTTGAAATACCTTTATTATAAATTAAATAGTTCAACACAGGTGATGCCAATCATACATTAAGTGGGAAGTCCAGGTAGAGAGCATTTTGTCCTTCCTGGAATGGGACATGTTGGGAGGTATGCACAATCTAATATACACTAGTGATGAGCACCGGAAATTTTTCGGGTTTTGTGTTTTGGTTTTGGGTTCGGTATTATTTTTAGTCCTAAAATTTGCACCTAGGTCGCTGGATGACTAAGCTAAGCGACCCAAGTGGCCGACACAAACACCTGGCCCATCTAGGAGTGGCACTGCAGTGTCACGCAGGATGGCCCTTCCAAAAAACACTCCCCAAACAGCACATGACGCAAAGAAAAAAAGAGGCGCAATGAGGTAGCTGTGTGAGTAAGCTAAGCGACCCTAGTGGCCGACACAAACACCTGGCCCATCTAGGAGTGGCACTGCAGTGTCACGCAGGATGGCCCTTCCAAAAAACACCCCCCAAACAGCACATGACGCAAAGAAAAATGAAAGAAAAAAGAGGTGCAAGATGGAATTGTCCTTGGGCCCTCCCACCCACCCTTATGTTGTATAAACAGGACATGCACACTTTAACCAACCCATCATTTCAGTGACAGGGTCTGCCACACGACTGTGACTGAAATGACGGGTTGGTTTGGACCCCCACCAAAAAAGAAGCAATTAATCTCTCCTTGCACAAACTGGCTCTACAGAGGCAAGATGTCCACCTCATCATCATCCTCCGATATATCACCGTGTACATCCACCTCCTCACAGATTATCAATTCGTCCCCACTGGAATCCACCATCTCAGCTCCCTGTGTACTTTGTGGAGGCAATTGCTGCTGGTCAATGTCTCCACGGAGGAATTGATTATAATTCATTTTAATGAACATCATCTTCTACACATTTTCTGGATGTAACCTCGTACGCCGATTGCTGACAAGGTGAGCGGCGGCACTAAACACTCTTTCGGAGTACACACTTGTGGGAGGGCAACTTAGGTAGAATAAAGCCAGTTTGTGCAAGGGCCTCCAAATTGCCTCTTTTTCCTGCCAGTATAAGTACGGACTGTCTGATGTGCCTACTTGGATGCGGTCACTCATATAATCCTCCCCATTCTTTCAATGGGGAGAGAATCATATGCAGTGACAGTAGACGACATGTCCGTAATCGTTGTCAGGTCCTTCAGTCCGGACCAGATGTCAGCATCAGCAGTCGCTCCAGACTGTCACGATCCGGGTATCTGGACGCCATTTCTTACCCATCAGATGCCTCCTAAGGCTGGCTCAGCGCTCCAGGACCGGATCCCATCTGTTATCCTGATGTGTACATTCCTGTATCCTCTCCTGTCACTCTGGGACGCTGTCACAGTAAACGCCATATTACACCTGGCATGGCGTCTCCCGCGGCCTCCGCCGCCGTCCCTGAACTTCTGCATGCAGAGTGTCTGAGTGGCGATTACGTCAGCCGCGGCCTCCGCTGTGTCCGCGTGGTTGGATGTGCATCTGTCTCCGGTGGCCGGCGCCGCCATTACTGTTTTCATTACCACATGGATTACAAACCAAACTTCCCTCCAAGTGTCTGCATGGGCGCAGCCATCTTGGATTCTGTCAGCTGATCATTTCCACCAATCTGTTCTCAGTATTGATAATCTGCATAATTGCCTAGCCAATCCCTTCCTTGCTGCAGGTATAAATACACTGTGCCTGAGCAAGGAAGGCGTCAGTGCTTTGGTTGTCAAACCTAGTTCCTGTTTGTCTCTCTCCTGTGATTGTCTTCCAGGTTCCAGCTCCTGTCTCAAGACTTCCACCATAGAGACCCGCACCAGCATTCCACCTGCGGTGTAGCCTGACTCTCCAATCCATTGTGGATTCATCTGTTTCCAGCTACAACATTACCTGCTTCCAGCTCAGCTTTCAGCAGAGTACAGCTTCCCTTAAAGGGCCGGTGTCCTTTCTACACTTTACCACTCTCCACCGGTATTATTATTTCTCCGCTCTCAAGTTCTACATTTCAGTTCATATTTCATCGCTCCCAAGTTCATCTATTATTTAACTGGTTCCAGCCAGTATCCACTCCGTGCTAACAACAGTCTGGTTCCAGCCAGTATCCACAGCAGCTGTTTTACCTTCAGCAACCCAGCTTTTCCTGGAACACCAGCTGGCACAATCCTGGGTTATCTCCATTGCTACAGTCGGGCCTGGTAAGGACTTTCCATCTAGAAGATCATAAGAACTATCTCACACTACCAGTGCCCTGTGGCTCCTGCCATCCTGTAGTACCCAGGAACTGTATTTATTATTTGCTGACTTTTACGTTTTCTTTTACTGCTGCTGTGTTGCGGAGTTGTCATAATAAACATCATTGACTTTTATCCAAGTTGTCGTGGTCACGCCTTCGGGCAGTTATTATTCATGTTACTTACATGTCCAGGGGTCTGATATAACCTCCCAGGTTCCGGTACATCTCAGCCCCTATAACTGAGGCTGCCTCCCGTCAGCTCAGGCCCTCAGTTGTGACAGTAAGCACTGACCTAATGAATCCAGCCGGAGACCAGGATCAAGCGGCCAGGCCGATGCAAGAACTGGCAGCCCGACTAGAACATCAGGAGGCTGCACAGGGCCACATCATCCGCTGTCTCCAGGATCTCTCCACTCGGCTGGATGGGATTCAGACAACTCTCCGTGGATCAGGCGCATCTGGTGCGTCAACCACAGTGACTCCAGCTATAACCCCACCCACCTTACCCATTTCTGCTCCACGTCTTCATCTTCCAACGCCAGCAAAATTTGACGGATCTCCAAGATTCTGCAGGGGATTTCTCAACCAGTGTGAGATTCAGTTTGAGCTACAACCTGGCAATTTTCCCAGTGACCGTACAAAAATTGCCTACATTATTTCTCTTCTCAGTGGCTCAGCCCTTGATTGGGCATCACCGTTATGGGAGAGGTCCGACATCCTGCTATCTTCCTACACTGCCTTCGTGTCAACATTCAGGCGCATCTTCGACGAGCCAGGCCGGGTAACCTCAGCTTCATCCGAGATTCTCCGTTTACGCCAGGGGTCACGTACTGTAGGACAATATCTGATACAGTTCCAGATCCTGGCATCCGAACTGGCATGGAACGACGAGGCCCTGTATGCTGCATTCTGGCATGGCTTATCTGAGCGTATTAAAGATGAGTTAGCTACCAGAGACTTACCTTCTAAGTTAGATGAGCTAATCTCACTCTGCACGAAAGTTGATTTACGTTTCAGAGAGAGAGCAACTGAGCGTGGAAGATCATCTGCTCCAAAATCTTCTGCTCCTCCTCCTCGTCAACTGTCACCATCTAAAGATGAGCCCATGCAACTTGGCCGTTCCCGTTTAACTCCTGCTGAGCGCCGAAGACCTCTCTCCGAGTTTCTTTGTCTGTATTGTGCAGCCCCGTCTCACACCATCAATGCCTGTCCCGAACGTCAGGGAAAACTCCAAACCCTAGCTCGCCCAGGAGAGGGCCGGCTAGGAGTAATGATCTCCTCTCCATCTCCTCATGATTGTAATCTCCCAGTGTCACTCCAAATTGCTCAACGTTATCGGAACGTCATTGCCCTCCTGGATTCCGGAGCAGCTGGGAACTTTATTACCGAAGCCTATGTTAAACGGTGGTCCCTACCCACCGAGAGACTTCCTTCCTCCTTTTCCTTAACTGCCGTGGATGGCAGTAAAATTTTTGATACAGTTATTGCTCTAAGGACTCTACCAGTTCGTCTGAGAGTGGGAGTTCTTCATTCCGAACTTATTTCTTTTTTAGTGATTCCAAGAGCCACACATCCTGTGGTCCTGGGCCTTCCATGGCTCCGTCTTCACAATCCTACAATTGATTGGACGACTACGCAAATCCTGGCATGGGGTTCCTCCTGTGCTGAGACATGTTTGTTTAAAGTATTGCCTGTCTGTTCTTCCTCCCCCAGGTCGTCTGATGTTCCACCTCCTCCATATCAAGATTTCACGGATGTGTTCAGTAAAGCTTCTGCTGATATCCTTCCTCCTCATAGAGAATGGGACTGTCCGATTGATCTCGTTCCAGGGAAGGTTCCACCTCGAGGCCGAACTTATCCGTTGTCTCTGCCTGAGACGCATTCTATGGAGGAATATATTAAAGAGAACCTAGCAAAGGGGTTCATTCGACCTTCTTCTTCTCCAGCCGGCGCAGGCTTCTTTTTTGTAAAAAAGAAAGATGGTGGTCTGCGGCCGTGCATTGCCTACAGAGGTTTGAACGACATTACCATCAAGAACCGTTATCCTTTACCCCTGATTACTGAGCTCTTTGACAGAGTTAGCGGAGCTACCATCTTTACAAAGCTGGACTTGCGAGGTGCATACAATCTCATCCGGATCCGTGAGGGTGACGAGTGGAAGACCGCCTTTAACACCCGTGACGGACATTATGAGTACCTCGTCATGCCCTTCGGATTGAGCAAAGCTCCAGCTGTCTTCCAGCATTTTGTCAATGAGATCTTCAGAGACATTCTATACCGTCATGTCGTGGTCTATCTAGACGATATCCTCATTTTTGCCAACGATTTAGAGGAACATCGTTTTTGGGTTAAAGAGGTTCTGTCCCGTCTCCGTGTCAATCATCTCTATTGCAAATTAGAAAAATGCGTCTTTGAAGTCAAGTCCATTCCGTTTCTAGGGTACATTGTGTCCGGTTCCGGACTAGAGATGGATCCTGAGAAACTACAAGCAATCCAAAATTGGCCGGTACCCTTAACCCTCAAAGGGGTCCAGAGGTTCTTAGGGTTCGCCAACTATTACCGAAAGTTTATACGAGACTTTTCCACCATTGTGGCGCCTATTACTGCTTTCACTAAGAAGGGTGCTAACCCGTCCAAGTGGTCTGAAGAAGCCATGCAAGCATTTCATCTTTTAAAACAAAGGTTCATCTCTGCGCCTGTTCTGAAACAGCCTGACATCGACTCTCCTTTCATCTTAGAGGTGGATGCCTCCTCCGTTGGAGTAGGAGCGGTGTTATCTCAGAGGGCTAAAGATGGCCATTTACACCCTTGCAGTTTCTTCTCCCGGAAGTTCTCCCCAGCTGAGCGCAACTATGCCATTGGCGACCAGGAGTTGCTAGCCATCAAGCTCGCTCTAGAAGAGTGGAGGTATCTGTTGGAGGGAGCTTCTCATTCAATCACCATACTTACAGACCACAAGAACCTTTTATACCTGAAGGGCGCACAATGTCTCAACCCTCGTCAGGCCAGATGGGCACTTTTCTTTTCCAGGTTCGACTTTAAACTCCAGTTCTGTCCGGGCTCTCAGAATCGCAAGGCCGATGCCCTTTCCCGCTCATGGGAGCAAGAAAATGAGTCAGAGTCTTCAGACAAGCATCCTATTATAAATCCGTTGGCATTCTCCACGGTAGGGATGGACTCTACGCCCCCATCAGGGAAAAGTTTTGTGAAGCCGATGCTAAGGAAGAAGCTCATGCATTGGGCCCATGCTTCCCGTTTTGCCGGACATACAGGTATCCAAAAAACCCTGGAGTTTATCTCTAGGTCCTATTGGTGGCCAACTCTGAAAAAGGACGTCTTGGAGTTTATTGCATCTTGCCCAAAGTGTGCCCAACATAAAGTATCCCGCCAGTCACCTGCGGGGCAACTGGTTCCACTATCCGTTCCCCGTCGACCATGGACCCACTTGTCGATGGATTTCATTACAGACTTACCCATGTGCAACAAGTTCAATACCATCTGGGTGGTAGTTGACCGGTTCACCAAGATGGCACACTTCATTCCTCTCACCGGCCTTCCGTCAGCTTCCAAGTTGGCTCAAGTATTCATACAAGAGATCTTCCGACTCCACGGTCTTCCTGAAGAAATTATCTCAGATCGAGGAGTTCAATTCACAGCCAAATTCTGGCGAAGTTTATGTCAAGTCCTCCAAGTCAAGCTAAAGTTTTCCACGGCTTACCATCCTCAGACCAATGGTCAAACCGAGAGGGTGAATCAGGACTTGGAGGCCTTCCTCCGCATCTATGTGTCCTCCTCTCAAGATGACTGGGTTCAATTACTTCCCTGGGCCGAGTTCTGTCATAACAACCAGTATCATTCTTCATCTGCTTCAACACCATTCTTCTCTAACTTTGGATTCCACCCTAAAGTCCCTGAGTTCCAACCGCTTCCAGCAACTTCTGTTCCCGCAGTGGATATCACCTTGCATCAGTTTGCCAATATCTGGAAGAGCGTACGATCAGCTCTGCTCAAGGCATCGTTCAGGTACAAGAAGTTTGCGGATAAGAAGCGTCGAGCAGTTCCTGCTCTCAAGGTGGGTGATCGGGTATGGTTATCCACGAAGAATTTGAGGTTAAGAGTTCCCAGTATGAAGTTTGCACCTCGCTATATCGGTCCTTTCAAGATTGAACAAGTCATCAATCCTGTTGCTTACAGACTCCAGTTGCCTCCCTTCTTAAAAATACCCAGACAATTCCATGTTTCCCTGTTGAAACCGCTGATCTTGAATCGGTTTCATTCCTCACTTCCTCCAACTCCGAAAGTCCAAACTCAATGAGGCGTTGAGTATGAAGTGGCCAAGATCCTGGACTCACGTCACCGTTACGGTCAACTACAATATCTTATTGACTGGAAGGGTTATGGTCCTGAGGAACGTTCATGGACCAATGCTTCTGATGTCCATGCTCCTGCCTTGGTCCGGAGATTCCATTCCAAGTTTCCTCAAAAGCCAAAGAGGTGTCCTGGGGCCACTCCTATAGGGGGGGGTGCTGTCACGATCCGGGTATCTGGACGCCATTTCTTACCCATCAGATGCCTCCTAAGGCTGGCTCAGCGCTCCAGGACCGGATCCCATCTGTTATCCTGATGTGTACATTCCTGTATCCTCTCCTGTCACTCTGGGACGCTGTCACAGTAAACGCCATATTACACCTGGCATGGCGTCTCCCGCGGCCTCCGCCGCCGTCCCTGAACTTCTGCACGCAGAGTGTCTGAGTGGCGATTACGTCAGCCGCGGCCTCCGCTGTGTCCGCGTGGTTGGATGTGCATCTGTCAGCCTGGCGCCTCCTGTCTCCGGTGGCCGGCGCCGCCATTACTGTTTTCATTACCACATGGATTACAAACCAAACTTCCCTCCAAGTGTCTGCATGGGCGCAGCCATCTTGGATTCTGTCAGCTGATCATTTCCACCAATCTGTTCTCAGTATTGATAATCTGCATAATTGCCTAGCCAATCCCCTCCTTGCTGCAGGTATAAATACACTGTGCCTGAGCAAGGAAGGCGTCAGTGCTTTGGTTGTCAAACCTAGTTCCTGTTTGTCTCTCTCCTGTGATTGTCTTCCAGGTTCCAGCTCCTGTCTCAAGACTTCCACCATAGAGACCCGCACCAGCATTCCACCTGCGGTGTAGCCTGACTCTCCAATCCATTGTGGATTCATCTGTTTCCAGCTACAACATTACCTGCTTCCAGCTCAGCTTTCAGCAGAGTACAGCTTCCCTTAAAGGGCCGGTGTCCTTTCTACACTTTACCACTCTCCACCGGTATTATTATTTCTCCGCTCTCAAGTTCTACATTTCAGTTCATATTTCATCGCTCCCAAGTTCATCTATTATTTAACTGGTTCCAGCCAGTATCCACTCCGTGCTAACAACAGTCTGGTTCCAGCCAGTATCCACAGCAGCTGTTTTACCTTCAGCAACCCAGATTTTCCTGGAACACCAGCTGGCACAATCCTGGGTTATCTCCATTGCTACAGTCGGGCCTGGTAAGGACTTTCCATCTAGAAGATCATAAGAACTATCTCACACTACCAGTGCCCTGTGGCTCCTGCCATCCTGTAGTACCCAGGAACTGTATTTATTATTTGCTGACTTTTACGTTTTCTTTTACTGCTGCTGTGTTGCGGAGTTGTCATAATAAACATCATTGACTTTTATCCAAGTTGTCGTGGTCACGCCTTCGGGCAGTTATTATTCATGTTACTTA
Organism: Pseudophryne corroboree; assembly: GCF_028390025.1. Taxonomy (NCBI): domain Eukaryota; kingdom Metazoa; phylum Chordata; class Amphibia; order Anura; family Myobatrachidae; genus Pseudophryne; species Pseudophryne corroboree. The sequence continues at coordinate 472,905,378 of NC_086451.1, forward strand.
CATGTCCAGGGGTCTGATATAACCTCCCAGGTTCCGGTACATCTCAGCCCCTACAACTGAGGCTGCCTCCCGTCAGCTCAGGCCCTCAGTTGTGACACAGACTGCCCTGCATCACCGCCAGCGGGTGGGCTCGGAATTCTGAGCCTTTTCCTCGCACCCCCAGTTGCGGGAGAATGTGAAGGAGGAGATGTTGACAGGTCGCGTTCCGCTTGACTTGACAATTTTGTCACCAGCAGTTCTTTGAACCCCAGCAGACTTCTGTCTGCCGGAAAGAGAGATCCAAGGTAGGTTTTAAATCTAGGATCGAGCACGGTGGCCAAAATGTAGTGCTCTGATTTCAACAGATTGACCACCCGTGAATCCTTGTTAAGCGAATTAAGGGCTCCATCCACAAGTCCCACATGCCTAGCGGAATCGCTCTGTGTTAGCTCCTCCTTCAATGTCTCCAGCTTCTTCTGCAAAAGCCTGATGAGGGGAATGACCTGACTCAGGCTGGCAGTGTCTGAACTGACTTCACGTGTGGCAAGTTCAAAAGGTTGCAGAACCTTGCACAACGTTGAAATCATTCTCCACTGCGCTTGAGACAGGTGCATTCCACCTCCTATATCGTGCTCAGTTGTATAGGCTTGAATGGCCTTTTGCTGCTCCTCCAACCTCTGAAGCATATAGAGGGTTGAATTCCACCTCGTTACCACTTCTTGCTTCAGATGATGGCAGGGCAGGTTCAGGCGTTTTTGGTGGTTCTCCAGTCTTCTGTACGTGGTGCCTGTACGCCGAAAGTGTCCCGCAATTCTTCTGGCCACCGACAGCATCTCTTGCACGCCCCTCTCGTTTTTTAAATAATTCTGCACCACCAAATTCAAGGTATGTGCAAAACATGGGACGTGCTGGAATTTGCCCAGATTTAATGCACACACAATATTGCTGGCGTTGTCCGATGCCACAAATCCACAGGAGAGTCCAATTGGGGTAAGCCATTCTGCGATGATCTTCCTCAGTTGCCGTAAGAGGTTTTTTAGCTGTGTGCGTATTCTGGAAAGCGGTGATACAAAGCGTAGCCTGCCTAGGAAAGAGTTGGCGTTTGCGAGATGCTGCTACTGGTGCCGCCGCTGCTGTTCTTGCGGCGGGAGTCCATACATCTACCCAGTGGGCTGTCACAGTCATATAGTCCTGAGCCTTCCCTGCTCCACTTGTCCACATGTCCGTGGTTAAGTGGACATTGGGTACAACTGCATTTTTTAGGACACTGGTGAGTCTTTTTCTGAGGTCTGTGTACATTTTCGGTATCGCCTGCCTAGAGAAATGGAACCTAGATGGTATTTGGTACCGGGGACACAGTACCTCCAACAAGTCTCTAGTTGCCTCTGCAGTAATGATGGATACCGGAACCACGTTTCTCACCACCCAGGATGCCAAGGCCTCAGTTATCCGCTTTGCAGTAGGATGACTGCTGTGATATTTCATCTTCCTCGCAAAGGACTGTTGAACAGTCAATTGCTTACTGGAAGTAGTACAAGTGGGCTTACGACTTCCCCTCTGGGATGACCATCGACTCCCAGCAGCAACAACAGCAGCGCCAGCAGCAGTAGGCGTTACACGCAAGGATGCATCGGAGGAATCCCAGGCAGGAGAGGACTCGTCAGAATTGCCAGTGACATGGCCTGCAGGACTATTGGCATTCCTGGGGAAGGAGGAAATTGACACTGAGGGAGTTGGTGGGGTGGTTTGCATGAGCTTGGTTACAAGAGGAAGGGATTTACTGGTCAGTGGACTGCTTCCGCTGTCACCCAAAGTTTTTGAACTTGTCACTGACTTATTATGAATGCGCTGCAGGTGACGTATAAGGGAGGATGTTCCGAGGTGGTTAACGTCCTTACCCCTACTTATTACAGCTTGACAAAGGCAACACACGGCTTGACAAATGTTGTCCGCATTTCTGTTGAAATACTTCCACACCGAAGAGCTGATTTTTTTGGTATTTTCACCAGGCATGTCAATGGCCCTATTCCTCCCACGGACAGCAGGTGTCTCCCCGGGTGCCTGACTTAAACAAACCACCTCACCATCAGAATCCTCCTGGTCAATTTCCTCCCCAGCGCCAGCAACACCCATATCCTCCTCATCCTGGTGTACTTCAACACTGACATCTTCAATCTGACTATCAGGAACTGGACTGCGGGTGCTCCTTCCAGCACTTGCAGGGGGCGTGCAAATGGTGGAAGGCGCATGCTCTTCACGTCCAGTGTTGGGAAGGTCAGGCATCGCAAACGACACAATTGGACTCTCCTTGTGGATTTGTGATTTCGAAGAACGCACAGTTCTTTGCTGTGCTTTTGCCAGCTTGAGTCTTTTCATTTTTCTAGCGAGAGGCTGAGTGCTTCCATCCGCATGTGAAGCTGAACCACTAGCCATGAACATAGGCCAGGGCCTCAGCCGTTCCTTGCCACTCCGTGTGGTAAATGGGATATTGGCAAGTTTACACTTCTCCTCCGACAATTTTATTTTAGATTTTTGAGTCCTTTTTTTTACTGATATTTGGTGTTTTGGATTTTACATGCTCTGTACTATGACATTGGGCATCGGCCTTGGCAGACGACGTTGCTGGCATTTCATCGTCTCGGCCATGACTAGTGGCAGCAGCTTCAGCACGAGGTGGAAGTCGATCTTGATCTTTCCCTATTTTTGGAACCTCAACATTTTTGTTCTCCATATTTTAATAGGCACAACTAAAAGGCACCTCAGGTTAACAATGGAGATGGATGGATACTAGTATACTTATGGATTGACGAGCGACTGCCGACACAGAGGTAGCTACAGCCGTGGACTACCGTACTGCGTCTGCTGCTAATATAGACTGGATGATAATGATATAAAAAATATATATATATATCACTACTGCACTTGGACAGGTATATATTATATAATGACGGACCTGCTGGACACTGTCAGCTCAGCACTGCAGACTCCTAAAGTAAGCTACTAATAGTATCAAGAAGATAGAAAAAAAAAAAACACCACAGGTAGGTGGTATACAATTATGGATGGACTAGCGACTGCCGACACAGAGGTAGCTACAGCCGTGGACTACCGTACTGCGTCTGCTGCTAATATAGACTGGATGATAATGATATAAAAAAAATATATATATATCACTACTGCAGCCGGACAGGTATATATTATATAATGACGGACCTGCTGGACACTGTCAGCTCAGCACTGCAGACTCCTAAAGTAAGCTACAAGTAGTATCAAGAAGATAGAAAAAAAACACACACCACAGGTAGGTGGTATACAATTATGGATGGACTAGCGACTGCCGACACAGAGGTAGCTACAGCCGTGGACTACCGTACTGCGTCTGCTGCTAATATAGACTGGATGATAATGATATAAAAAAATATATATATATATATATATATCACTACTGCAGCCGGACAGGTATATATTATATAATGACGGACCAGCTGGACACTGTCAGCTCAGCACTGCAGACTCCTAAAGTGAGCTACTAGTAGTATCAAGAAGATAGAAAAAAAAAAAACACCACAGGTAGGTGGTATACAATTATGGATGGACTAGCGACTGCCGACACAGAGGTAGCTACAGCCGTGGACTACCGTACTGCGTCTGCTGCTAATATAGACTGGATGATAATGATATAAAAAAAATATATATATATCACTACTGCAGCCGGACAGGTATATATTATATAATGACGGACCTGCTGGACACTGTCAGCTCAGCACTGCAGACTCCTAAAGTAAGCTACTAGTAGTATCAAGAAGATAGAAAAAAAAAAACACCACGGGTAGGTGGTATACAATTATGGATGGACTAGCGACTGCCGACACAGAGGTAGCTACAGCCGTGGACTACCGTACTCCGTCTGCTGCTAATATAGACTGGATGATAATGATATAAAAAAAAATATATATATATCACTACTGCAGCCGGACAGGTATATATTATATAATGACGGACCTGCTGGACACTGTCAGCTCAGCACTGCAGACTCCTAAAGTAAGCTACTAGTAGTATCAAGAAGATAGAAAAAAAAAAAAACACCACGGGTAGGTGGTATACAATTATGGATGGACGAGCGACTGCCGACACAGAGGTAGCTACAGCCGTGGACTACCGTACTGCGTCTGCTGCTAATATAGACTGGATGATAATGATATAAAAAATATATATATATATCACTACTGCAGCCGGACAGGTATATATTATATAATGACGGACCTGCTGGACACTGTCAGCTCAGCACTGCAGACTCCTAAAGTAAGCTACTAGTATCAAGAAGATAGAAAAAAAAAACCACTACGGGTAGGTGGTATACAATTATGGATGGACGAGCGACTGCCGACACAGAGGTAGCTACAGCCGTGGACTACCGTACTGCGTCTGCTGCTAATATAGACTGGATGATAATGATATAAAAAATATATATATATATCACTACTGCAGCCGGACAGGTATATATTATATAATGACGGACCCGCTGGACACTGTCAGCAGAATGCGTTTATAGAATAAAAACACCACACGACGAGTGTTTAACTTTTTCAGGCAGACAATCACAATATACTGGTGGTCAGTGGTCACTGGTAAGTCACACTGGCACTGGCAGTGGCACTCTGGCAGCAAAAGTGTGCACTGTTAAAAATATGTACTCCTGCTATAACTGCTCCCCAGTCTCCCCCACAATTAAGCTGTGTGAGCAGTGAGCACTCAGCACAGTCAGATATACAGTATTACATAGATGATGCAGCACACTGAGGGCACACTGAGGCTGAGCACAGATATGGTATGTGACTGTGTCACACTGCTGTGTATCGTTTTTTTTCAGGCAGAGAACGGATTAAACTGGTGGTCACTGGTCACACTATCAGCAAGTAGTACTCCGTCCTAATATGCTCCCCAAAATTAGTAAATCAAGTGTCACTCTCTACTCTCTCTCTAGTCTACAGTCTAAACGGAGAGGACGCCAGCCACGTCCTCTCCATATCAATCTCAATGCACGTGTGAAAATGGCGGCGACGCGCGGCTCCTTATATAGAATCCGAGTCTCGCGATAGAATACGAGCCTCGCGAGAATCCGACAGCGGGATGATGACGTTCGGGCGCGCTCGGGTTAGCCGAGCAAGGCGGGAAGATCCGAGTCTGCCTCGGACCCGTGTAAAAAGGCTGAAGTTCGGGGGGGTTCGGTTTCCGAGAAACCGAACCCGCTCATCTCTAATATACACCCGCCCACCTTCCGCCGGGGGCCCCCCCATGGCTTAATCCGGCCTTGGTTCCAGCAATTAATCTCTAATGGAAACAGCATTCCTGCATGAATAGAACACAACAGCTCACCTAAGTAAATGTCAAAGTGTGTCTTCATTTCATACTAAGGGCAGATTGTGGTCGCCCCCAATTGTGTTGAATACTGCTATTTTCCAGCCATTTTACTGTACATGGAGTTGCAAATCGCTGTATATAACAGAGGCCAAATTGCTGAAAAATCACTATTTTTAAACAGGAGATTCTGCAAGTCGTCCCGATTTTTATTCAGGGTTATGGATTTAAATTGATGGAAGTAGCAGTCTCCGAGGTCTAATAAATTCTCAACGTACCGCAAAAGTGTATCTGGCCAATGAGATAACCGGAACTAGGGAGTCTCTTTTTAGCTGTGTCTTATCTAGAAAATAAGACAAAGCCAATGATTGGCTGCCTGGCTGTCAACTAACTAGACTGCCTAGTTTTATATTCATGCATGGCTGGAGTCCTTCGTAGCAAACCGCATTTGAGCCGAAAAATTTTTATCGTACCATTCTACAAAGCTCGATCAAGCCAGAAACAATAACTATTCAAATTGCGTTATTTTTTTTGTTTATTTTTACCGATAAGGGCACTATGTATCATCACATTAACAAGGTGGAAAACTATTTCTGATTTTTTTTAAACTACATTATTTTGTTTTTGAAAAGGGGGCACTAATTTAGTCAGATAATTTTTATCATGTCATCAGATTTTTACTTTTATAATAGGACGCAATTGCATTAAGTAGTTCAGGGGTACCAGGAAGGGTCATACAGCATTGGACCAGTTAGCTCTATGTATGGGGGAGCACACATCTGAGTGCCCCCCCCCCCCTCCACGAGGGCCATCTTATCATGTAGGTACACTAGGCAGCTGCCCAAGGCACCACAATTCTAGGGGCCTCCGAGCAAGGATGGTTGGTGGTCACACAATCAGAGCGGCCAGTCAGCACTCTCTACCCGCCTCCCAGCCTGCAGCCAGACAGTGAATGTCTGTCACTAGCTGATTGGTGGATGACTGGAGCTATCCACCAATCAGAGTGCTGACAGTCACTGTATGAAAGAATGGGGAGAGACGGCACAGGACTGCAGAAGGGGCATGTCTAAATTTATTATTATCCTTCCAGTCCAGTTTCTCTGTGTAAACTTTCCCACCTGTGACACCTGAGTCAGCGAAGGCCAATGTTTGTTTAAGGGTTACACACAATCAGAACTACCTAGAGCTCCGGAAGCATCAACCTGCTCGAAGGCCCCCAGAATTGTGGAGCCCTGGGCTGCTGCCCAGTGAGTCCATACATTAAGGTGGTCCTTAGTGTAGTGTCTGGGTGACTAGTTACTTCTAGTGCGTAGAAGCTGCTCGGTACCATTATGACTGCAGAAATTGTAACTAGATCTGGGGATCTGGAGAAGCAGGCTTGGGTTTGGTGCACTGCCTTTGATAATGGCTGGACAATCATAAAGATGAGCAGAGATCTGGCCGGCCAAGCAGTGCACTTTTTTGGATGAAATAGTAGGTTAGTCAGTTGGATGGTTGGGGGAAAGTTAGTTTGATATACAGTATGGCCAGCATTGGACTATGAGGTCTATTTACTAAGCTTTGGATGGAGATAAAGTGGACGGAGATAAAGTACCAGCCAACCGGCTCCTAACTGTCATTTTCCAAACACAGCCTGTAACATGACAGTTAAGAGATGATTGGCTGGTACTTTATCTCTGTCCACTTTATATTCATTCAAGTCTTAGTAAATAGAACCCTTATGAGAGGAAAGATCATGGTTAGGCTTTTGGGGCAAAATATAAGGGTTAGGCTATCTGAGGGAAAGTTAGGGTTAGGCCGCAAGAGCAGGGGGTTGGGTTGATCTGAAAGAGGGGATGTTACGGTCACACTGCGATAGCGGAGGGTTAGGATTGGTCTGCTGGAGTGTACACTAGGATTAGGCTGTGCGAGCGGCGGCTAGGGGTTAGCATTACTCATCACCAGAACTGCTGCAGCATCAGCCATAAGTCACTATCATATGATCACCGTACCCAGAAGACACCACTGGATCCACCAGATTGGCCGAACAAGGTAAGTAACTGCTGGAACACCAGGAACATTTTGTCTACATTTTAATAATCAAGTCAACATTTCATCAGAGTTGACACTAGTAAGTCCAAGTGGCCAATGTCGACAAGCCAAGCATGACGGCACTGCAACCGTGTCGATATGAATAATAACAATAATAATAATAATTTTATTTATATAGCGCTCTTTCTCCAATAGGACTCAAGGCGCTTAACAGATACATAGCATAATATAGTACAGAAAATAATGAAGTACAGAACAGCTTTTCATAAAATACAGGAGCATGGAGATACTAAAGGGACATTTATGGGAATGCTTGAGTAAAAAGGAAAGTCTTGAGTCTACTTTTGACGGATTCTATAGTTGGCGCCTCTCGCACTGTGCGGGAAAGTGAGTTCCATAGAGTCAGAGCCGCATGACTAAAAGCTCGACCCCCAGATGAATTATGGGAGATTCTAGGTACTGCTCAGTGGCGGAACAAGCAAGCGGTGGGCCCAGGTGCAACAAAATGCTTTGGGCCCCCCCCCCCATCCCATCCAAGTCCACCCCATGGGCAGTGCGCGCCGTAGGCGCGCGCAAAAATACATAGTGGCGTGGCTTCGTGGGGAAGGGGTGTGTCCACAAAATAATACCAATTCATAAAACGGTGCACAGTAGTCTCCATTCTTCAAATTACGCCGCACAGTAGCACCACTACACCAGGTAGAGACCCTTTTACTCCTTACAGCGAACAGATTCCCCTTTTTACACATAACGGCAGACAGTGTGCACTTTTTACACATAACGGCAGACAGCGTGCCCTCGTTACACATAGCGACAGACAGCATACACTTTTTACACAATGGCAGACAGCGTGCCCTCGTTACACATAGCGGCAGACAGCGTGCCCTCGTTACACATAGCGGCAGACAGCGTGCACTTTTTACACATTACGGCAGACAGCGTCCCCATTTTACACATTACGGCAGACAGCGTCCCCATTTTACACATTACGGCAGACACCATACACTTTTACACATAACGGCAGATAGCGTGCCCTTTTTACACATTACGGCAGGCAGATTCTACCTTTTTACACATAGCGGCAGGCAGATTCCCCATTTTTATACATAGCGGCAGGCAGATTCCCCATTTTTACACATTGCGGCAGGCAGATTCCCCATTTTTACATTGCGGCAGGCAGATTCCCCATTTTTACACATAGCGGCAGGCAGATTCCCCATTTTTATACATAGCGGCAGGCAGATTCCCCATTTTTACACATTGCGGCAGGCAGATTCCCCATTTTTACATTGCGGCAGGCAGATTCCCCATTTTTACACATTGCGGCAGGCAGATTCCCCATTTTTACGTTGCGGCAGGCAGATTCCCCATTTTTTACATTGCGGCAGGTAGATTCCCCATTTTTATACATAGCGGCAGGCAGTCCCCCCTTTTTACACATTGCGGCAGGCAGTCCCAACAAATAAAGAAAGAAAGAAAGAAAGAAAGAAAGAAAGAAAGAAAGAAAGAAAGAAAGAAGAATTATACTTACCCTCTCTGTTGGCTCAGGCTCCTCGGTGCAGCTTCCCGGGCAGTAGAGAAGAAGGAGGAGGGAGGTGAAGGAGAGAGCCGCAGCAGCACTGTGTTACTGGTGGAGCCGCTGCTGCTGCTGCCCCTCTGCTTCCCTATAGGCTGTTCTCAGAGACAGCCTATAGTGAAGCAGAGGAGCAGCAGCAGCAGCGCCTCCACCAGTAACAAAGCGCTGCTGCGGCTCTCTCCTTCACTGAGAGACTGTGACCTGTTTGTATATGAGGGAGGGAGGGACGGACCCTCCTCCCTCCTTCGTGTGCGGGTGGCCAGAATCGTTCCTTATGACGGGCGGGTCACGGGAGCGCTGGTGTGCGGCTGCGGCATGACATACAATGAGTCATTGTGACTCATTCATGTAATGCCGGCCGGCGGCTGTGGGCCCTTGAGTGCGGCGGGGCCCCAGTGCAATGCACTGCCTGCCCCGCCAGTAGTTCCGCCCCTGGTACTGCTAAAAGTCCTTCATCTACAGATCGCAGTAATGGAGTGGGGCAGTATGGGGTCAGTAGATGCTTCAGGTACCTTGGGCCCTGATCATGTAGTGCTTTGAAACTCAGTAAGCCAATCTTGAAGATGATTTGCCATCTTACAGGCAGCCAGTGAAGGGAGTAGAGGATGGGTGATATGTGGCTAGAACGGGGCTGGTTGGTTAACAGCCTGGCAGCTGTGTTTTGCACCAGCTGTAAGCGCTGCAATTCTTTTGCTGGTAGACCAAGGTAGAGAGCATTACAGTAGTATAATCGAGATGATACAAATGCATGGATGACTTTTGTCAGATCATCTGAGGGAATTAAGTGCTTGATTCTGGCTATGTTCCTCAGGTGAAAGAATGAGGATTTGATTGTGGCTGATATCTGATGTTTAAGTGTCAAGCCACCATCCAGGACAACGCCAAGATTCCGCACATGATCAGTGGTTTGTAATTCTGAATCCCCGAGTGTAAGTCCAGTTGGTTGGCTATGCTGCGGTCTTGTCCTTTGATGTTGCGGTCCTATCATAAGGACCTCTGTTTTATCCGGGTTCAGTCGCAGCCAACTGGCACTCATCCACTCCTGTAGCTCAGCTAGACAGCCATTTAGGGTTGCTGTTGGGTTATCAGTGCCCGGAGCAAAGGACAAGAACAGTTGTGTATCATCTGCATAGCAGTGGTAGACCAGGCCATGGCGCCTGATTATTTCCCTCAGTGGGAGCATGTATACAGCAAAAAGCATGGGGGATAGTATAGAACCTTGTGGGACACCACATGGCAATGGCACTGGTGGTGATGAGTACAGTATAATACAGACGATACTCTCTGTGACCTGCCTGTGAGAAATGATTTGAACCAGCTTAGGAATGTGCCATCCAGTCCACAAAAACGTATCAGTCGCTCAATCAGAAGCCCATGGTCCACGGTATCAAATGCTGTAGAGAGATCCAGAAGGATTAATATTGAACAGTCACCTCTGTCTTTTGCCATCAGAAGATCATTTAACACACACACCAGGGCTGTTTCAGTGCTATGTCTTCTCCTGACTCCTGATTGGAATGGATCATAGATATCATGGGTTGTCAGGCGGGTTTCCAGTTGATTTGCAACCACTTTCTCAATAACCTTTCCTAGGAAAGGAAGGTTTGATACCGGTCTATAGTTGGTCATGCAGTCGTGATCTAAATTAGTTTTTTTAAGAAGAGGTCTAACAATTGCTCCTTTAGGGGTCCAGGAAATATGCCTGTCTGCAAAGAGCATTGATCAATTTTTGCAAAGACAGGACCAATTATATCCATACAACCTATTAGAAGCTTGGTTGAGGCAGGGTCCAGATCACAGGCGGTGGGACGCAAAATCCGCGCAATTTCAGCAATGTCCTTTACATCCACTGGCTTAAAGCTGGTCCATGAAGGCTGGTGGCTTATATTGGCAGGTTTTGTAGTTTGACACTCCTTTCATGGCACTGTGGAGATTCCAGCCCGAATGGCGGATTTTTTATCTGCAAAGAAGTTTGCAAACTCGTTGCATCTTGCCTGGGAGAGGGTTTCATCAGTCTGCAGGCATGCTGGCTGGCAAAGCATCTCCACTGTGCGGAAAAGTTGAGCTGGCCTATTGTTTGCTGCCGTGATCTCATTTGACAGAAACTGATTTCTTACAGGTGATTGTTGATTGATATTTTTTCGTTATGCTTTATTAGTTTTTTTTTGTCATCCACTAGGTTAGTCTTCCCCCATCGTCTTTCCAGTCTACGCCCCCTTTTCTTGAGCTCACTAACATTGTTGTCGAACCAGGAAGCTCAACGTTGTGGTTTACGAGGTCTTATAGAATGTCAACAACATATACCCAAACCATTTGCAGGGCTTACGATCAGTGCAAGCATAGGGAATTGCAACTCCCAATCAATGATTCAGACCTGATTATCGATTGACCATGCATGCGTACGTATCGTAGTGCGCATGCGCGAGGCTAAACTGTGAAAGAATTCAGCATTTTTTATTGCTAGGTGTACGCAGGCTGAGTGACAGGAAGCGAACGTTTGGGGCTGTTTTCTGGGAGTGTCAGGAAAACGCAGGCGTTCCCACGCTTTTTCAGGGCGGGTGTCTGTCGTCAGCTCGAGCCCCGATCAGTCTGATTCTAACGCACTGTCCTGGGCTGCCCACAGACTACACAGTATGGAAAAAACATTCAACGGTGAGTGAGTTGCAAACGGATTTGCAGCTGACCGGCATTTGCACAGCTTTTCGCACGGCGTACACAGACTTGTACCGTCTGGATTTTCACTCTGCGGCAAATTCGCATAGGAGCAATCAGCTCTGAATTAGGCCCCAAGTCCCTAGTTACAAAATGCCAATAAGCAGCCATATTGCAGGAGCTATTACGCTTTACCCAGCATTCATTCAAAATACAGGCACACGTCAAAGCTGAGCGTCACCTACAAACATGCTCCCTTATCCTGTGTGGGGCTCATTAGTGTAGGTTAGGAGATTCTGTCAGCATGTGACACGTTATAGACACAGAAGCTTTAGGAAGAATTTCAAGCGGATTTGTAGTTCAGATCCGTGAGCTATATCCCCCTGGTTTCAGCAGCAGCTCGTCCTGTGTATATTATTTACATGGCGGCCCTCTGTGTCACTGATCTGCCCAATGGGGATTCAGAGCAGTGAATGCATCACCTCTGAGTAACTCCTGACACCGCGCAGCTGCCACTTTTCTGACACAGGCCTGGCAAAGAGCGCGCTGTATGTAAAACGCTTTAAAAATGACATCCTAGCCTGAAATGAGGAATAACGAGAGACGACAGCAGCATCCCCTCGACAGCTGAGTTCATAGCAGAAGTTAAATAGTGGAGTAATGAAAACATTTTGACGTTTGACGCTCATGGTAAAACGTGGCAAAAAATAGCATCGTAAGACCCCAAAATAGCCCATTGCGCAGGTAATGATGAGTATACGGCTGCAATTCCCCATCCTACAATCTCTTGTAGCTTCTCCCCTCTCTCCAATTATGCCTAATATATTTCTGTCACCCCGGTGGCAGCCATCTTCTAATGGGAACTTGTGAATTTCTCTTCACACTTTTTGACATTTTCTTTTTCTTTTACAAACACAGAAGAATAGAATTAATGCTCCTGCAGTGTTAATAAACATCCATCATATCATGTATCCGGGGTTCGGCAGATGAGCTGAGCCTAGTCGATACAAAAGGAGGAAATTTTCACCAACCGCCTCTGTCTGAAAAGCAGAATTCGTCCTTCACACCGCTGGAATAATATAGAAATCTATTTCTGGAGAGCAAATAACTGTTAATGTGCTGCTCAAATGTAAAAAGAAAAAGAGAAAAAAAATTGATGAATCCACACGGGTATAATAATAACATGGAGTCTCTGCCGCTAGCCGACTCGCTGATAGACCGATAGCTTTTTCAGTAAGCCAGAATGTGACGTCTTTGCCGAGCTCTTGCATTGTATGGTGGGTTCATCAGGCTTACACAATGGGTGTATTCTGTGTAGAATAGATTGCGTGGACTCCATCAGGAACACCGTTGGGTTAATTTTTGAGAGAATATAGCTACAGATGGAGCCATCTTCATCTTTGCCTTTAATAGGATTAAAAGCCAAGTCTGTCAGACTTAATCCCCTGCTGTAATGACTTACTCCCCTGCTGTATTGTTCTCTCTGTATTGTATTGCAGCTGAGAACAATAGATGAAAGGCTTATGTTTATAAACCATAGTGCACCTAGGCGCAGCAGAGAAGCCAAGATAAATGTGGCTCCATCTGTATTATCAAGTCAAGACAACAGACCAGTAATGATGTCCTTCACCAGCTGAGGCTCATGGTGGATCACAGTGCACCCCCTGCACCCATTGGTTATTATTAATACTCACCTCTCCGAAGTCCTTCGCCGGCGGCAGCATCTATCCGCAAATCTCTGGGTAAATGGCACGGTGGCCACATCACTGAGAGATGGCGGTGCGCACAGACGCAGCGGCTGTGACACTTGCGTTCCGGGGATCATGGCAGGGGCTGACTGGGATGTTGAGCCGGCGGGAGCTGGTGGTTCTCTGTCTCCTGCTTTTGTGTCTGGCCGCTGTTGTTCCGGGCTGCTCGGGGAGGATCCAGTATGCCCGTTGTGACCTCCTGATGCTAAGGGGTCTCGGGGGTGAAGGAGCCGTGACTGGCGCCGGCGCTGTGTATCATCCGCCTGGCGGCCGTTTCCAAGGTGAGATATCCCGGGATGATGATGTTGGCATCACCGGGGTCATGGCGTCACATGATGGGCACCTTGCTGCATCCGGCGCCGGCTCTTGGAACACGATAGGAACTATCAGCATCGCAGCCACAGGAATAAAAAGAACATACTCTGTCTAAGACAGAGGATCTTTTTGCCAGAAGGAGCATAGAAAATCCAAATTAAATCATCTTGGATCCTAGTCATCTGCGCAACTCGCTTTTCTTCTCGTTGCCCTCCAAGAAACGTTCCAGGTGTCTTGGATGCTGCACCAGTAGGTTGCGGAACAGCTTCTTTCCTTCTGTTATTGGGGGTCATTCTGAGTTGTTCGCTCGCTAGCTGCTTTTAGCAGCATTGCACACGCTAGGCCGCCGCCCTCTGGGAGTGAATCTTAGCTTAGCAGAATTGCGAACGAAAGATTAGCAGAATTGCTACTGAATAATTCCCTGCAGTTTCTGAGTAGCTCCAGACCTACTCACAGATTGCGATCAGCTCAGGCCGTTTCGTTCCTGGTTTGACGTCACAAACGCCCTGCGTTCGGCCAGCCACTCCCCCGTTTCTCCAGCCACTCCCGCGTTTTTTCCTGGCACGCCTGCGTTTTTCCGCACACTTCCACAAAATGGTCAGTTTCCGCCCAGAAACACCCACTTCCTGTCAATCACACTCCGATCACTTCAACGATGAAAAATCTTCGTTCGGACGTGAGTAAATCTACTAAGTTTTGTGCTAAATTACTTAGCGCATGCGCGCTGCGAACCTTGCGCATGCGCATTTTTGCCTTAATCGCTCCGTTGCGAAAATCGGCAACGAGCGAACAACTCGGAATGACCCCCATTGTTAGTTTAAATTCTTAATAGTGTTGTATTTTAATAATTATTGGAGTCGTGAGTGTGTTGCATTGTAATCTCACGTATGCATTTTTGAATGTTGTAGTGACAATAAACTATTTGAATTGAAATGTGAGGAAATATCGGGGAAAATGGCCGTTGTGCCTTTTCCCTGGAGATTTGCGCATGCGCAATAGCGTCTGTTCTCCCTAGTGCTCAGACTCTATTGCACTGCTGGGTGCCGATTGTAGAGGAGGTGGAGATGGAGGAGGTTGTATATGGGCCTCCTCCTCTGTTCGCCCATGCACTGGGTGAAATATATATGAATCTTTTTTTAAGTTGCCCATACACCTAAAGATTATTCTTCCGATCTGGCTGGTTGGAACGAAAATCTGGTAAAGGATGAGAGCAAATGACATGGATGGGAGCAAATGACAGTTGACCATTTCAAATGGTCAACTGTCATTTGTTCCCATCAGTTACCAGATTTTAATTCCAACCGGCCAGATTGGAAGATAAATCTTTAGGTGTATGGGCAGCTTTACTGTTGTTTCTGTTGAGACAAATAGCCCCTCTTGTCCCGTGCAACTTGTCCACACATGTGTCTTATTCACACAAATAAATAACTGGGAACAACAATACTCCATTGCTGGCTTACACTGGTAAATCTGAGGTGCGACATTGGTACATTTGTGGCACTGAGTCTGAATTTGTGTAAAAAGGGATCCTAAGCAGCAGCCCAGGCTTCTCCTCACGCCGTGTTAAGTTGTGCTTCATCTGCGACTTTGTATAAGCGAGCAGCTCAGTGGTGCCAGGCGTCTCGTGCCATATGATGTACAGACAACCAGTAAGGACACATCTATATATGGAAACTTGCAAATAGTGTAAATGGGCCTAATTCAGACGCGGTTGGAGTTGCGATCACTTCCTGGGAAGCAGCAGTGATAGCGCTGTATGGTGATGCAGGGGGGGACGTCTATTACAAGCAAACGCCTCCTGCTGCAGTAGTGATCCGACCGGCATCTTAGGATGCAGCACCGGGTCACTCACTCACTATCAGGCGGCTTGCGGCATCCACGGTGACGTGCAAGTCGCCCGTCGCAGTGGCCAGGAAACCTCTGTGCGACCATAGAGATCCCTGGCCTCTACCCCCCCCCCCCCCCTAAATGCTGGCGACGTGCCTCTGTTTGGAGAAATGGAGGCCGTTGCAACCCCCTCTCCACCCCCAAATGGCATTGGACTGTAAATCACGGACAGTCTGATGTCAGGGTACGTCCTGTGTCACAGGAACCGTATGCACAGGTGCAGAGCAGGGCCTGCACATGTGCGCAGAGAACCGATAATCTGTACTTTGTGGAGCAGTACCTCCAATCATGCCTGAACAAGGCCCAATATACTCTAACCCCTGGAAACCTCCAGGTTCTGTATTATTTTAGAGCTGTTTGAATGAACATGTAGTTCACACTGCCTTTTTTTCCCCTATAGTATTAGTAACCTCAATAACAATAATTTCCAGTCATTTCCACTCAATTTTGTTTTCACTAATATTGGCTAAAAGCTGCAGTGAGCTGGCTGGTTACTAACGGACAGAGCAGCGTCACAAACACACAGCAGTTTATAGCACATCTATGAAACATTGCCATAGTGTACTGGGATACAGTGCACAGAACAGTACAAACAATAGAGCTATACATACAGTATGTGTCCACATACATCTTTCCCCATTTAAGCTGTATGGCCGAATTAGACATACAATGGAAAATGCAACACAGCCACACCTTGTGATTTTTCTTAAGATATGCTACTTTAATCTGCTACTTTATGTGAATGCCTTTGCCCCCCCCAAAAAAATTGGGAATTCATCCAATCACTACTTGTAGTGGAGCGTCTTAGCCATGCTAAGAATGTTGTGCCAAATGAAGCAAAGAGGGAAAGGTGTGTGACAACAAATCTGTATATATACTTTTTGAACTTGCAGCTTCGTTCAAACTGCATGGATCACAGGGCTTCTTAATGCACAAGAACAAAGTGCACCAGTGTAAGGCGTGCCAAGCAGTACAATTTACAGCAGAGTATAGCGCAGCTTTCAGCAGTGTGCAGCATGCCCCCTATTACAGTCACAGCACCGCCACTTGTGAGTCCAGTCTCATTACAGCCACTACAGCAGAGTATAGCGCAGCTTCCAGCAGCATGCCCCTATACACAGTCACAGCACAGCCACCTGTGAGCCCGGAGTCTCATTACAGCCACTACAGCAGAGTATACCACAGCTTCCAGCAGCGTGCCCCTATGCACAGTCACAGCACAGCCACTTGTGAGCCCGGAGTCTCATTACAGCCACTACAGCAGAGTATACCACAGCTTCCAGCAGCATGCCACTATACACAGTAACAGCCACTTGTGAGCCCGGAGTCTCATTACAGCCACTACAGCAGAGTATACCACAGCTTCCAGCAGCATGCCCCTATACACAGTCACAGCCACTTGTGAGTCCAGAGTCTCATTACAGCTACTACAGCAGAGTATAGTGCAGCTTCCAGCAGCGTGCCCCTATACACAGTCACAGCACAGCCTCTTGTGTGTCTGGGGTCTCATTACAGCCACTTCAGCAGAGTATAGCACAGTTTCCAGCAGCATACCCCCTATTACAGTCACAGCACAACCACTTGCGAGTCCCGAGTCTCATTACAGCCACTACAGCAGAGTATAGTGCAGCTTTCAGAAGCGTACCCCTATACACAGTCACAGCATAGTCACTTGTGACTCTAGAGTCGCATTACAGCCACTTCAGCAGAGTATAGTGCAGCTTCCAGCAGCGTGCCCATATACACAGTCACAGCACAGCCAGTTGTGAGTCTGGGGTCTCATTGCAGCCACTACAGCAGAGTATAGCACAGCTTTCAGCAGCGTGCCCATTAGAGATGAGCGCCTGAAATTTTTCGGGTTTTGTGTTTTGGTTTTGGGTTCGGTTCCGCGGCCGTGTTTTGGGTTCGAACGCGTTTTGACAAAACCTCACCGAATTTTTTTTTGTCGGATTCGGGTGTGTTTTGGATTCGGGTGTTTTTTTCAAAAAACACTAAAAAACAGCTTAAATCATAGAATTTGGGGGTCATTTTGATCCCAAAGTATTATTAACCTCAAAAACCATAATTTACACTCATTTTCAGTCTATTCTGAATACCTCACACCTCACAATATTATTTTTAGTCCTAAAATTTGCACCGAGGTCGCTGTGTGAGTAAGATAAGCGACCCTAGTGGCCGACACAAACACCGGGCCCATCTAGGAGTGGCACTGCAGTGTCACGCAGGATGTCCCTTCCAAAAAACCCTCCCCAAACAGCACATGACGCAAAGAAAAAAAGAGGCGCAATGAGGTAGCTGTGTGAGTAAGATTAGCGACCCTAGTGGCCGACACAAACACCGGGCCCATCTAGGAGTGGCACTGCAGTGTCACGCAGGATGGCCCTTCCAAAAAACCCTCCCCAAACAGCACATGACGCAAAGAAAAAAAGAGGCGCAATGAGGTAGCTGTGTGAGTAAGATTAGCGACCCTAGTGGCCGACACAAACACCGGGCCCATCTAGGAGTGGCACTGCAGTGTCACGCAGGATGGCCCTTCCAAAAAACCCTCCCCAAACAGCACATGACGCAAAGAAAAAAAGAGGCGCAATGAGGTAGCTGTGTGAGTAAGATTAGCGACCCTAGTGGCCGACACAAACACCGGGCCCATCTAGGAGTGGCACTGCAGTGTCACGCAGGATGTCCCTTCCAAAAAACCCTCCCCAAACAGCACATGACGCAAAGAAAAAAAGAGGCGCAATGAGGTAGCTGTGTGAGTAAGATTAGCGACCCTAGTGGCCGACACAAACACCGGGCCCATCTAGGAGTGGCACTGCAGTGTCACGCAGGATGTCCCTTCCAAAAAACCCTCCCCAAACAGCACATGACGCAAAGAAAAAAAGAGGCGCAATGAGGTAGCTGTGTGAGTAAGATTAGCGACCCTAGTGGCCGACACAAACACCGGGCCCATCTAGGAGTGGCACTGCAGTGTCACGCAGGATGTCCCTTCCAAAAAACCCTCCCCAAACAGCACATGACGCAAAGAAAAAAAGAGGCGCAATGAGGTAGCTGACTGTGTGAGTAAGATTAGCGACCCTAGTGGCCGACACAAACACCGGGCCCATCTAGGAGTGGCACTGCAGTGTCACGCAGGATGTCCCTTCCAAAAAAACCCTCCCCAATCAGCACATGATGCAAAGAAAAAGAAAAGAAAAAAGAGGTGCAAGATGGAATTGTCCTTGGGCCCTCCCACCCACCCTTATGTTGTATAAACAAAACAGGACATGCACACTTTAACCAACCCATCATTTCAGTGACAGGGTCTGCCACACGACTGTGACTGATATGACGGGTTGGTTTGGACCCCCCCCAAAAAAGAAGCAATTAATCTCTCCTTGCACAAACTGGCTCTACAGAGGCAAGATGTCCACCTCATCTTCACCCTCCGATATATCACCGTGTACATCCCCCTCCTCACAGATTATCAATTCGTCCCCACTGGAATCCACCATCTCAGCTCCCTGTGTACTTTGTGGAGGCAATTGCTGCTGGTCAATGTCTCCGCGGAGGAATTGATTATAATTCATTTTAATGAACATCATCTTCTCCACATTTTCTGGATGTAACCTCGTACGCCGATTGCTGACAAGGTGAGCGGCGGCACTAAACACTCTTTCGGAGTACACACTTGTGGGAGGGCAACTTAGGTAGAATAAAGCCAGTTTGTGCAAGGGCCTCCAAATTGCCTCTTTTTCCTGCCAGTATAAGTACGGACTGTGTGACGTGCCTACTTGGATGCGGTCACTCATATAATCCTCCACCATTCTATCAATGTTGAGAGAATCATATGCAGTGACAGTAGACGACATGTCCGTAATCGTTGTCAGGTCCTTCAGTCCGGACCAGATGTCAGCATCAGCAGTCGCTCCAGACTGCCCTGCATCACCGCCAGCGGGTGGGCTCGGAATTCTGAGCCTTTTCCTCGCACCCCCAGTTGCGGGAGAATGTGAAGGAGGAGATGTTGACAGGTCGCGTTCCGCTTGACTTGACAATTTTGTCACCAGCAGGTCTTTCAACCCCAGCAGACCTGTGTCTGCCGGAAAGAGAGATCCAAGGTAGGCTTTAAATCTAGGATCGAGCACGGTGGCCAAAATGTAGTGCTCTGATTTCAACAGATTGACCACCTGTGAATCCTTGTTAAGCGAATTAAGGGCTGCATCCACAAGTCCCACATGCCTAGCGGAATCGCTCCCTTTTAGCTCCTTCTTCAATGCCTCCAGCTTCTTCTGCAAAAGCCTGATGAGGGGAATGACCTGACTCAGGCTGGCAGTGTCTGAACTGACTTCACGTGTGGCAAGTTCAAAGGGCATCAGAACCTTGCACAACGTTGAAATCATTCTCCACTGCACTTGAGACAGGTGCATTCCATCTCCTATATCGTGCTCAATTGTATAGGCTTGAATGGCCTTTTGCTGCTCCTCCAACCTCTGAAGCATATAGAGGGTTGAATTCCACCTCGTTACCACTTCTTGCTTCAGATGATGGCAGGGCAGGTTCAGTAGTTTTTGGTGGTGCTCCAGTCTTCTGTACGTGGTGCCTGTACGCCGAAAGTGTCCCGCAATTTTTCTGGCCACCGACAGCATCTCTTGCACGCCCCTGTCGTTTTTTAAAAAATTCTGCACCACCAAATTCAAGGTATGTGCAAAACATGGGACGTGCTGGAATTTGCCCATATTTAATGCACACACAATATTGCTGGCGTTGTCCGATGCCACAAATCCACAGGAGAGTCCAATTGGGGTAAGCCATTCCGCGATGATCTTCCTCAGTTGCCGTAAGAGGTTTTCAGCTGTGTGCGTATTCTGGAAAGCGGTGATACAAAGCGTAGCCTGCCTAGGAAAGAGTTGGCGTTTGCGAGATGCTGCTACTGGTGCCGCCGCTGCTGTTCTTGCGGCGGGAGTCCATACATCTACCCAGTGGGCTGTCACAGTCATATAGTCCTGACCCTGCCCTGCTCCACTTGTCCACATGTCCGTGGTTAAGTGGACATTGGGTACAACTGCATTTTTTAGGAGACTGGTGAGTCTTTTTCTGACGTCCGTGTACATTCTCGGTATCGCCTGCCTAGAGAAGTGGAACCTAGATGGTATTTGGTAACGGGGGCACACTGCCTCAATAAATTGTCTAGTTCCCTGTGAACTAACGGCGGATACCGGACGCACGTCTAACACCAACATAGTTGTCAAGGACTCAGTTATCCGCTTTGCAGTAGGATGACTGCTGTGATATTTCATCTTCCTCGCAAAGGACTGTTGAACAGTCAATTGCTTACTGGAAGTAGTACAAGTGGGCTTACGACTTCCCCTCTGGGATGACCATCGACTCCCAGCGGCAACAACAGCAGCGCCAGCAGCAGTAGGCGTTACACGCAAGGATGCATCGGAGGAATCCCAGGCAGGAGAGGACTCGTCAGACTTGCCAGTGACATGGCCTGCAGGACTATTGGCATTCCTGGGGAAGGAGGAAATTGACACTGAGGGAGTTGGTGGGGTGGTTTGCGTGAGCTTGGTTACAAGAGGAAGGGATTTACTGGTCAGTGGACTGCTTCCGCTGTCACCCAAAGTTTTTGAACTTGTCACTGACTTATTATGAATGCGCTGCAGGTGACGTATAAGGGAGGATGTTCCGAGGTGGTTAACGTCCTTACCCCTACTTATTACAGCTTGACAAAGGGAACACACGGCTTGACACCTGTTGTCCGCATTTCTGGTGAAATACCTCCACACCGAAGAACTGATTTTTTTGGTATTTTCACCTGGCATGTCAACGGCCATATTCCTCCCACGGACAACAGGTGTCTCCCCGGGTGCCTGACTTAAACAAACCACCTCACCATCAGAATCCTCCTGGTCAATTTCCTCCCCAGCGCCAGCAACACCCATATCCTCCTCATCCTGGTGTACTTCAACACTGACATCTTCAATCTGACTATCAGGAACTGGACTGCGGGTGCTCCTTCCAGCACTTGCAGGGGGCGTGCAAATGGTGGAAGGCGCATGCTCTTCACGTCCAGTGTTGGGAAGGTCAGGCATCGCAACCGACACAATTGGACTCTCCTTGTGGATTTGGGATTTCAAAGAACGCACAGTTCTTTGCGGTGCTTTTGCCAGCTTGAGTCTTTTCAGTTTTCTAGCGAGAGGCTGAGTGCTTCCATCCTCATGTGAAGCTGAACCACTAGCCATGAACATAGGCCAGGGCCTCAGCCGTTCCTTGCCACTCCGTGTGGTAAATGGCATATTGGCAAGTTTACGCTTCTCCTCCGACAATTTTATTTTAGGTTTTGGAGTCCTTTTTTTACTGATATTTGGTGTTTTGGTTTTGACATGCTCTGTACTATGCCATTGGGCATCGGCCTTGGCAGACGACGTTGCTGGCATTTCATCGTCTCGGCCATGACTAGTGGCAGCAGCTTCAGCACGAGGTGGAAGTGGATCTTGATCTTTCCCTAATTTTGGAACCTCAACATTTTTGTTCTCCATATTTTAATAGGCACAACTAAAAGGCACCTCAGGTAAACAATGGAGATGGATGGATTGGATACTAGTATACAATTATGGACGGGCTGCCGAGTGCCGACACAGAGGTAGCCACAGCCGTGAACTACCGCACTGTACTGTGTCTGCTGCTAATATATAGACTGGTTGATAAAGAGATAGTATACTCGTAACTAATATGTATGTATAAAGAAAGAAAAAAAAACCACGGTTAGGTGGTATATACAATTATGGACGGGCTGCCGAGTGCCGACACAGAGGTAGCCACAGCCGTGAACTACCGCACTGTACTGTGTCTGCTGCTAATATATAGACTGGTTGATAAAGAGATAGTATACTCGTAACTAGTATGTATGTATAAAGAAAGAAAAAAAAACCACGGTTAGGTGGTATATACAATTATGGACGGGCTGCCGAGTGCCGACACAGAGGTAGCCACAGCCGTGAACTACCGCACTGTACTGTGTCTGCTGCTAATATATAGACTGGTTGATAAAGAGATAGTATACTCGTAACTAGTATGTATGTATAAAGAAAGAAAAAAAAACCACGGTTAGGTGGTATATACAATTATGGACGGGCTGCCGAGTGCCGACACAGAGGTAGCCACAGCCGTGAACTACCGCACTGTACTGTGTCTGCTGCTAATATATAGACTGGTTGATAAAGAGATAGTATACTCGTAACTAGTATGTATGTATAAAGAAAGAAAAAAAAACCACGGTTAGGTGGTATATACAATTATGGACGGGCTGCCGAGTGCCGACACAGAGGTAGCCACAGCCGTGAACTACCGCACTGTACTGTGTCTGCTGCTAATATATAGACTGGTTGATAAAGAGATAGTATACTCGTAACTAGTATGTATGTATAAAGAAAGAAAAAAAAACCACGGTTAGGTGGTATATACAATTATGGACGGGCTGCCGAGTGCCGACACAGAGGTAGCCACAGCCGTGAACTACCGCACTGTACTGTGTCTGCTGCTAATATATAGACTGGTTGATAAAGAGATAGTATACTCGTAACTAGTATGTATGTATAAAGAAAGAAAAAAAAACCACGGTTAGGTGGTATATACAATTATGGACGGGCTGCCGAGTGCCGACACAGAGGTAGCCACAGCCGTGAACTACCGCACTGTACTGTGTCTGCTGCTAATATATAGACTGGTTGATAAAGAGATAGTATACTCGTAACTAGTATGTATGTATAAAGAAAGAAAAAAAAACCACGGTTAGGTGGTATATACAATTATGGACGGGCTGCCGAGTGCCGACACAGAGGTAGCCACAGCCGTGAACTACCGCACTGTACTGTGTCTGCTGCTAATATATAGACTGGTTGATAAAGAGATAGTATACTCGTAACTAGTATGTATGTATAAAGAAAGAAAAAAAAACCACGGTTAGGTGGTATATACAATTATGGACGGGCTGCCGAGTGCCGACACAGAGGTAGCCACAGCCGTGAACTACCGCACTGTACTGTGTCTGCTGCTAATATATAGACTGGTTGATAAAGAGATAGTATACTCGTAACTAGTATGTATGTATAAAGAAAGAAAAAAAAACCACGGTTAGGTCACTGGTATATACAATTATGGACGGGCTGCCGAGTGCCGACACAGAGGTAGCCACAGCCGTGAACTACCGCACTGTACTGTGTCTGCTGCTAATATAGACTGGTTGATAAAGAGATAGTATACTACTAATATTATATACTGGTGGTCAGGTCACTGGTCACTAGTCACACTGGCAGTGGCACTCCTGCAGCAAAAGTGTGCACTGTTTAATTTTAATATAATATTATGTACTCCTGGCTCCTGCTATAACCTATAACTGGCACTGCAGTAGTGCTCCCCAGTCTCCCCCACAATTATAAGCTGTGTGAGCTGAGCAGTCAGACAGATATATAATATATATAGATGATGCAGCACACTGGCCTGAGCCTGAGCAGTGCACACAGATATGGTATGTGACTGAGTCACTGTGTGCTGTGTATCGCTTTTTTCAGGCAGAGAACGGATTATAAATAAAAGTGGTGGTCACTGGTCACTATCAGCAAAACTCTGCACTGTACACTACTGAGTACTCCTAATGCTCCCCAAAATTAGTAAATCAAGTGTCTCTCTAATCTATTCTAATTCTAAACGGAGAGGACGCCAGCCACGTCCTCTCCCTATCAATCTCAATGCACGTGTGAAAATGGCGGCGACGCGCGGCTCCTTATATAGAATCCGAGTCTCGCGATAGAATCCGAGCCTCGCGAGAATCCGACAGCATCATGATGACGTTCGGGCGCGCTCGGGTTAACCGAGCAAGGCGGGAAGATCCGAGTCGCTCGGACCCGTGAAAAAAAACATGAAGTTCTGGCGGGTTCGGATTCAGAGAAACCGAACCCGCTCATCTCTAGTGCCCATATACACAGTCACAGCACAGCCAGTTGTGAGTCTGGGGTCTCATTGCAGCCACTAATGCAGAGTATATTGCAGCTATAGAAATGGCACTGAGTTCTTGCTGCAGCAATTTATATAGAATCTAAATCCCAGGTTCCGAGTCTGACTCGGATCCCAGCTCTTCGGAGTGGTTCGGAATCCACAGAGCGGCATTAGCGTCGGGTACTAGTGAGCAGCCAGTAGCGAGGCACTTCACTATGGCTAAACATAATTTATCCACCTTAAGATATAGGGTTATAGATCATGTCCCGCCCTGGTGTGAGAGGGCGACCGATCTATAAAACTTTTGATGTTGGAGTTGAGATGTATTATACGGGGTGTGGATCATAGGGTCGACAGTAACTAGGTCGACAGTCATTAGGTTGACCACTATTGGTCAACAGTGATGAGGTTGACACCTGAAATAGGTCAACGCGGGCATTAGGTTGACATGAAAAAGGTCAACTTGGAAAAAGGTCAACATGACTTTTTAAAAAAAAATTGTGTCATTTTCTTTGTAAAGTGACCGGGAACCCCAATTAGTGCACCGTATCCCCTAGCATGGCGAGTGAACTTCGGGCAGGTTACTATTCCCAATCGTAGTCCACATGTATTGTAAAGTATGAAAAAGTTTTTAAAAAATGAAAAAAAATGTGAAAAACTCATGTTGACCTTTTTCCATGTCGATCTAGTGACCATGTTTTATATGAGATTTAAATGATTACATTCTAACTGCTTTGATATTCAAATTAACTGATATACTATTGTATTCCGTCCATGCAACTTTGTATGGTTTCAGTATGCTATAACGGCTGTCGGGATCCCGGCAGTCAGGAGACCAACGCTGGGATCCCGACAGCCGGAATTCCGGGGGTGAGTGCAGCGTGACCCCTTATGGACTCCCTGCACTAGCCACGCTTCAGGCCTGGGGCCACCTTAGGTTGCCACAGGGTAATATTTCCCCTCGGGTGGTGGTGTGAACCTGAGTCGGGATTGCGACCGGCGGCACCGGGTATCAGGGTTCCAGCATTTGTATCATGACAGCGGGGATTCCGACAGCCGGCAAACTGAATGCTTCCCCTTTGTATATATGGTATGCACATTGTACATTTTAAGCCTTATGGTTTTTGTTTAGTGATTGTCAGATTCTGGTAGTGTTTTATGTCAATTGTAACTTTATAGATGTCCTGTGTCACATTTACGATTATGTTTAACTGCTGACGCCAGTTCCGGGGAAACCCGCCGCCTTGACCGGAAACAGGAACGTTCGACCAGCATTCGCTGTGCTTATACAGTATCATTTGGTGAGTTCATTGTTTCTTTTGTAATTTGCTTGAAAAAAGCGCAATAATGCACTGAAACGTTGTACTTTGGCAAAATTGTATATTGTGTGCAATAATGCACTGAAACATTGCACTTTGGCAAAAGTATATATTGTGTGCAATAATGCACTGAAACATTGCACTTTGGCAAAATTGTATATTCTGTGCAATAATGCACTGAAACGTTGCACTTTGGCAAAACTGTATATTGTGTGCAATAATGCACTGAAACGTTGCACTTTGGCAAAATTGTATATTGTGTTATTTTTTTGACTGGAGTGTCGCTGTTTGGTTTATTATATATTTTATATATATATATATATATATATATATATAAAAAACAAGGTTGTCTGCACTCACAATTCAATGTAATATTGCTGGGGTGTCACTCAATATTTCATAGGGTCAAAGACACATTCCTTTCTCCATGAATACATATAGTTCCTGTATAGAGTGCACTCACCAGACGAATTCTGTAGCCAATAGGGTTTTAATAAGGCATCATATACAACATCACACCGACGTTTCGGTCCTTATTAGGACCTTTGTCAAGGTTCAACAGATACCCATACAGCTTATCCATATATAGCCATCACCATAATTACACCGTATACAAAAAACCCAGACATAGAACATATATGACATGAACATACACACACTTAATATAGTGCTTATTCAGACCCACTTATGCTCTCAAATGTACCTCTCCTCCACCCCGT
Organism: Pseudophryne corroboree; assembly: GCF_028390025.1. Lineage (NCBI taxonomy): Eukaryota > Metazoa > Chordata > Amphibia > Anura > Myobatrachidae > Pseudophryne > Pseudophryne corroboree. Next base: position 472,931,932 of record NC_086451.1, read on the forward strand.
GTATTTACAGGGCGGACTGTTGCTCGCTGCTTCCCGCCTCACCTACTGTCGTTGCTGAACTGCACGCTGGCGGAGGCGGAAGTATTCACAACATTATTTGGAGCGCACCCACATGATCTCGTCACGTGGTGCCTCCAACAACCAATAGCGTCTGTGGTAGTACTCACATGTAGCGTACGCGTCATACGACTGATCTCTATTGTATTACCACATAATCGTTGCCCGGTAACTCAGTCACCTAGCAACCAAGATTTAATGTGATTACATAATAAGCTACATAGCAACCGGAGCCGGTATAATCATATTTAATAATCATTACACTTATTCACATAGCAAATTCACGACATAAGAGGATCTGAAGGCCACTAGATAAAAATGGTTAAAGAACATAACCCACATAGTGAACCATGGCCCTCATTCCGAGTTGTTCGCTCGTTCTTTTTCATCGCATCGCAGTGAAAATCCGCTTAGTACGCATGCGCAAAGTTCGCACTGCGACTGCGCCAAGTAACTTTACTATGAAGAAAGTATTTTTACTCACGGCTTTTTCTTCGCTCCGGCGATCGTAATGTGATTGACAGGAAATGGGTGTTACTGGGCGGAAACACTGCGTTTTAGGGGCGTGTGGCTGAAAACGCTACCGTTTCCGGAAAAAACGCAGGAGTGGCTGGAGAAACGGTGGGAGTGCCTGGGCGAACGCTGGGTGTGTTTGTGACGTCAACCAGGAACGACAAGCACTGAACTGATCGCACAGGCAGAGTAAGTCTGGAGCTACTCTGAAACTGCTAAGTAGTTAGTAATCGCAATATTGCGAATACATCGGTCGCAATTTTAAGAAGCCAAGATTCACTCCCAGTAGGCGGCGGCTTAGCGTGTGTAACTCTGCTAAATTCGCCTTGCGACCGATCAACTCGGAATGAGGGCCCATATACATCGCATTGATCACTATACATAATATGGATCATGCATAGAAACAGGTAGCACAGGCCAGAACACACCTAAAAAATTAGAAAAAATAATAGAAAAAAGCAATCAGACTAAATCCCACAATGGGGCATTGAATCTAACAGAAGATGTCCACATCCATATTTCATAGAAAGATACTATAATGCACCGAATCATTAAGACCCTTTGGGTAGACAGTATCCAATCTCTGTATCCAATATGCCTCACGGCGTAAAATAATCTTGGCACGGTCGCCACCCCTAGGAAGCGGTGGTATTCTGTCTATAACCATATACCGTAAAGCTGTCAATTGGTGTTGATGTTGTACAAAATGACGTGCAACTGGTTTGTCTGACCCACCTGCCTTTAATGCCAGTCTGATATTTGAACGATGGTTAGTAATTAGTTCGCAAAATGACCTAATTGTCTTTCCCACGTACACTAGTGAACACGGGCATATCAGAATATAAATCACATAATCAGATGTGCACGTCAGTCGGTGTTGTATTGGTATCCGTCTACCATCATGTGGGTGTGGGAAACTATTTCCAGTTAGCATACTTCTGCAAGTTGTGCAGTTCGGGCACTTGTAGCATCCCAATTTCTTAGTGGGTAGCCAGTTATCTACTTCTTTGCCAACCGATTGGGCAGGGCGCATGAGCATGTTCCGTAGATTCGGTCCCCGTCTGTATGCAATCAACGGTTGCTTTGGTAGCACATCCTTGAGTGCATCATCCGTAGCCACAATACCCCAATTTTTCTTAATGGCGGATCGTGTGGCAAAACTGCCAGTATCATATGTGGTAAGAAACACAAATGGTTTTTTGGTACTTTCCGGCAAAGACCTCTTACCAACCTTGTGGCGATGCTCAGCCATTTTCAGACATCGTTCAATAACATCAGGGTGATATCCCCTATCCAGAAAGCGGTGCTGCATTTCTCTAAGTTGGGGGGTCATTCCGAGTTGTTCGCTCGCAAGCAGATTTTAGCAGATTTGCTCATGCTAAGCCGCCGCCTACTGGGAGTGAATCTTAGCATCTTAAAATTGCGAACGATGTATTCGCAATATTGCGATTACACACCTCGTAGCAGTTTCTGAGTAGCTCCAGACTTACTCGGCTTCTGCGATCAGTTCAGTGCTTGTCGTTCCTGGTTTGACGTCACAAACACACCCAGCGTTCGCCCAGACACTCCCCCGTTTCTCCGGCCACTCCTGCGTTTTTTCCGGAAACGGTAGCGTTTTTTCCCACACGCCCATAAAACGGCCTGTTTCCGCCCAGTAACACCCATTTCCTGTCAATCACATTACGATCGCCAGAACGAAGAAAAAGCCGTGAGTAAAATTCCTAAGTGCATAGCAAATTTACTTGGCGCAGTCGCAGTGCGGACATTGCGCATGCGCATTAAGCGGAAAATCGCTGCGATGCGAAGATTTTTACCGAGCGAACAACTCGAAATGACCCCCTTGGTCTTTAAGGATCTCTGTATCCGAGTTATTCCTTATTACTCTGATAAACTGAGACATTGGTAAGCTCTCCTTAAGTGGCTTTGGGTGGTAACTACTATAGTGTAACAGTGTGTTCTGGTCTGTGGCCTTTCTATACAATTTAAACCCATAACCCCCATCCGTGGCGAACACAGTCACATCCAAAAAGCTAATACTATTAGAATCACACTCCATCGTGAATCGAATCGGTGTATCTAGTTGATTGAGATGCGATACCATACTCTCCAATGTAGTTCTGTCTCCAGATCATAGCAGAAATATATCGTCAATGTAGCGTTTATAGTAACCGATACTACCCCCAAACACCGGTAATATATAATGTTGTTCATATTCGTCCATATACAAGTTTGCATACGCCGGGGCTATGTTACTCCCCATCGCGGTCCCGGATGTCTGGAGGTAGTATCGGTCACCAAACTTTAAATAATTACACGTCAGTGTCATATCGAGTAACTCCAGCAGAAATTCAATCGGTGGATTGTGTTGCTGATTTTTCACTAGTGCTCTTTTTACAGCAGCCATACCTGCTTGATGAGGTATGACTGTGTACAGAGAGGACACATCCATTGTCACAAGCAACCAATTTTCATCATAACCTTTTATGGATTTTAATTCAGTAATGAAATCATTGGTGTCCTTAATGTAACTTTTTATTCGTTTCACACATGGTTGAAGGTAGGTGTCAAGATATCGTGCAACAGGTTGAAATAATGATCCCCGGGCAGATATAATTGGTCTGCCCGGGGGAGCATCGATGCACTTATGCACTTTCGGTAAAGTATACAAAATCGGACATATAGGGAAATCAGTGTGCATAAATGACGACACAGTTTCAGTGATGACACCCATATTCAATGCAATGTCCAGCACCGTATCTAATTTCTTTTTGAACAATGGCATAGGGTCAGTATCTAAAACTCTATAAGTACACTCATCGCCCAGCTGTCGTAGAATCTCCTTGTTATATGCTACTGTATCCTGAAGCACAACCGCCCCACCCTTGTCTGCTGGACGTATCGTAATGGTTGGATTATCTTTCAATTGTTTCAGAGCAATCTTTTCTGTTTTACTGAGATTGGGTCTACCTCTAACAATATTTGTCATAGGATCAGTCACCGATTGATCCATCATACGTGAGAAGGTTTTGATATTAATATTATTCGATGGAGGATCATAGGTGCTTTTCTTTTTGAACTCAGTGTCCGGTATATCACGCTTATTGTCCCCAAACTTCTCTTTAAGTCTAAATTTACGAGCCAAACAATAATTATCTATTTTCCATCTCATTGGACTGAAATGGACAGTAGGAATAAAGGACAAACCACGTGATAAAACCTTTTCCTGGTCCAAACTTAGTGCTACAGATGAAATATTGATTATTTCGTTCGTGGGTTCTTTGGAGGTTTTTTTAAATTTTTTGTAGGACCCCCTCCTTGGGTGGGGCCTCTAGTGTCTACCTGTACAGGGTCTAGCTGTGAGCGCGTGGCCACCCGAGAAAAAGGCTGGCGTTGATTAGTCCTTGGATCAAAATTGTCCCTGTCTGAACTAGAGGCAGTAGAATATTGATCAAATTGATATTGGCCCTTTCTAGATCTAAACTCACGTAATTTACGGGGGGGGGGGGGGGGGAATCGTTCCCCACCAACCATCCATATACCCTGTGATCACGATAATCCTTTTCTACTTTCTCAAGTTTACTGCGCTTAAAATTAATTAGATCTGTTTTATATTTATCTACCTGTGAGTTTAGTTTCGCGAGCCATATATATATATATATATATACACACACACGCATACACACACACACACACACACACACACACACACACACACACACACACACACACACACACACACACACACACATATATATATAAACACATGCACACAATATAAACATAGATAAATAATAATGAAATCAAACAAATAACAATAACTGCCAAACTGCAATTTAATATTTATTAATCACTCACTAGAGTGTGAATTACATGTAAATGACACTGTACATGACTATTTGCCGTGTGTCGGTTACACTGGAGCTCTGTGTAGATTGCACCAGTATTTTCCTCCTCCTTCCGTTTCATTACAGGTCTCATCAGTGATTCCAGCAGACGCACAGCACTTGGCATTAATATTCTCCTGTGCCACTGCGGGGCAGTCACAACAAAAGCATTGATAGGTCCTACAGGCTGAATGCTTATTTTCCCAGATCACGTATAAGTCCCAAATACGGCTGAAACCATTAATAATTCACTCTTAAAATATTTCAATTTACTAAAAAATATAATGTTACTTTTTTATCTTTTATTTGGGAGCGTTTTGCTGCGGTGGATTGAGCAGTTATTATTCACCTGTTCATCCCAGGAGGCTGGTGCCATGCAATTTAATATCAGACAGATAGTCATTTGATTCCTGGCCTTGCATTGTCCCTTTTCTGGTTAATTTAAAGATATTTTTTGCCCTTTGCTTGCCGAGCAGCGCTTTTGCAGCATTGATTTCTTTTGTCATTGCAAATGTGTTATTTCAACGCTTGAAGCAGGAATCAAACTGTCTCGTAAAAGCACAAAACATGTCATTTAATGGTTTTATCCATGAGAACGGCTAAGACTGTTACATCATCTTCAGATATTTCTTGTGTTATGTCATTAAAGAGCATATTTATCACAATCCATATTTTTAATACAGATGTGATAAATCATTTATGCGTAAATTTGCAGTGTTAAAATTAATATTTTCACAAGAATTAACCATTTTTTCTCTAGCTGTCCTGGCAAAGAGTTATGTATCTCTATCTATCTATCTATCTATCTATCTATCTATCTATCTATCTATCTATCTATCTATCTATCTATCTAATCTAATCTAATCTATCAGTCTGTCTGTCTGTCTGTCTATCTAAACATATATTTTCATCTCTCTCTCTCCTGACCCATTGGTCAAGTTAGATACAAAATGCGAGCAAAGGGCGCTCACAGTCCATGCCCCCATAGTGATGTGAAATGAGGGTGTGGCTTGCGGTGGTAGCTTTACCACGAGACCACACCCTCTTTTCTGAGGCCATGCCTCCTTTTCCCCGGAGTGAGTGGCAGTGCCACGCAGGGAGTCCCTCTTTCCACCTCCCAAAAGTTGGGAGGTATGCTTACAGTAACATTCAATCAAGAGACAACTTGTAGCGTTTAACCATTTAAGTACATGTCAACAATGGGACTAATTCAGAACTGATCGTAGATATGCTAAATTTAGCACATGTACGATCCGTTTCACAGGCATGCGGGGGGACGCCCAGCACAGGGCTAGTTCGCCCCGTATGTCAAACCCTGCCCCCCCCCCCCCCCCCCCCTCCACCCCACCCGAACAGGTACAAAAGCATAGCACGGACACCGCTACTCGCCGCACCCCGGGTCACAGCAGCTGCGTGTGACGTCACGCAGCCACCACGGCCCGCATCCCTAATGGTCCGGCAATGCCTCCGTTGTCCAGACCGCGCCCCCTTCCACCACGCGACCGCCTCTGCCTGCCAATAAATTATACACATGCATTTATAGACCACTGCTAGGAAATGGATTTGGACACACATAATTTTTATACCACATTCATACACTTACCTTGAGAGCTCGCTGTTATTCTGTTACAATACCCTTTATTAGATAACACATTTCAGTATACTGCCATACCCAGGATTCATACCTATAACCTGCTGAATTCTAATCAAACTTCCCCGCCTAGCTGGCATTATGAAACACTCTCCCACACCCCTGCAGATTACCAGTACCCAGTGCCGCAACTAGGTATTTTAGCGCTGTATGCAAGAAACGGCATTGGCGCAAGCCCCCCCATGCAAGACAGGGACAGTGCGCGCCGTAGGCGCGTGAAAAATATATAGGGGCGTGGCTTCACAGGGAAGGGGCGTGACCACAAAATAATACCAATTCATACTACGGTGCACAGTAGTCTCCATTATTCAAATTACGCCGCACAGTAGCGCCACTACACCAGGTAGAGCCCCTTTTACACATTACCGCGGACAGTCCCCCTTTTTACACATTACGGCAGACAGCGTCCACTTTCTACACATTACGGCAGACAGCGTCCCCCTTTTTACACATTACAGCAGCCAGTCCCCCTTTTTACACATTACGGCAGACAGCGTCCCCTTTTTACACATTACGGTAGCCAGTCCCCCTTATTACACATTACGGCAGACAGCGTCCCCCTTTTTACACATTACGGCAGCCAGTCCCCCTTTTTACACATTTCGGCAGACAGCGTCCCCCTTTTTACACATTGCGGCAGACAGAATAGATATAGAGAGAGAGAGAGATACTTACCATCTCTCCCCGCTGGAAGTCAGGCTACTCGTGATGGCAGATCCCGGGCAGCCGCAGGGGAGAAGGAGGAGGAGGGAGGGGGACTGGAGCCGCAGCAGCGCTATGTAATTGGTAGAGGCACCTCTGCAGCACTCCCCTCTCCTTCCGCATTGGCTGGCCGCCGCTGTGAATGCTGCGGTGAGGGAAGCGCATCCCAGCATTCACAGCAGCGCCGGGCAGCCAATGCGGAAGGAGAGTGGACTTCTGCAGCGGTGCCTCTACCAATTACATAGCGCTGCTGCGGCTCCAGTACCCCTCCCTCCTCCTCCTCTTCCTCCTCTGCCTCCGGCGCTGCTGTTCTCCTCCCCTGCTTCCGGCTTCAGCGCAGCGCACACAGCAGAGGCGGCTTGTAATGAGTCAATTTAACTCATTACAAGCCGCTGGCCGTTGCGCCTGGCACACAAGTAGTTATGGCGCTGCCAGTACCCACCCACACTTACCACTCCAGCTGCAGATACACCAACTGGTAGCTCACGCCAGGTATAAGGTGGCAGTCTAGCACCCTCCCATAGACCTACCCCTCTCCCCTTCCGGCAAATTAAACTTCCTCACCGGCCCTGTTCTCATGGGGAAACCGGTCTGAGCTGGAAAAGCCAGTGAGACTAAACTGGACGCAGACGCCCCAGCAGAGGAGAAGACATTGAGAAACCTAACACTCTCCAACACAGAAATAAGAGGGACAGGGGGGGCGAGAGAGAGAGGAAGACGGAGGGGGATGTAGGCAAAAGCTCGACAACAATAACGTCAACATTCATACTGTCGACACCACAATGTTTACAGTTATGAGGTCAACAGGCAACTTTCCGACATTCTCAGAAGATCGGCAGATGAAATGTCAACATTCTCAGAATGTCGCTATTCGGGTTAGGCTGTGTTCCATCTACCCCACCTGCAGCGCAGCATAGGCTGTGTTCCATCTACCTACCTGCAGCGCAGCATGGTTTTGCTGTTAGTATGCTTTGCTAACAACTCTGAATAACCCCCTTAACCTGCTGATCCTGGCGCCTGGTGACACTCTGCATTGCTGATTCTGTATGAATGCTGGAAACTTATTGACATTATAGTAAAACACATCTGGAGGTTGCTCTACAGTAAAACGTTACACTTGTATCAGCTATAAGCCTCATTTCCTGCACTCTCAGTCAGTAAAAACTATCACATAAATCTCCGTTCCCACCAGCAGATACAAGAGGGAAAATATACTCCGCCTACAGGTAGCATTTCTGTATATATCGTGGAAGAAATGGCCCAGCCCTTCTCCAATGGGAATATGTCATTGATGCAGTAGAGTGTCAGGAAAAGCAGCATCTGTCAGTAACTGCTGAGTGACAGAGATGATCCACTGCTGGTATAACGTACAGGTAATGCAGCTTCTAGGCATTAAGGCAGGGGTGGGGAACCTTCGGCACTCCAGCTGTTGTTGAACTACACATACCAGCATGCCTTGCTACAGTTTTGCTATTTGGCCATGCTAAAACTGTTGCAAAGCATGCTGGGATGTGTACTTCAACAACAGCTGGAGGGCCGAAAGTGACATAATGTGACATAATGTGACAAAGATGTATAATAATATGCACAATACACTCGCCATATGTGCGGACAGCATTGAAACATTATATTATTATATATTATTATTATTATTACTACTACTACTATTATTATTGGTTGTCTAGAGAATCGGCTTTACTGGAATTTTGTGCGTTGTGTTAAATTTGTTACACTATGCATAACTTGCACTAGAAATTTGAGCTCTAACTAGAGATGAGCGGGTTCGGTTTCTCTGAATCCGAACCCGCCAGAACTTCATCGTTTTTTTCACGGGTCCGAGCAGACTCGGATCTTCCCGCCTTGCTCGGTTAACCCGAGCGCGCCCGAACGTCATCATGACGCTGTCGGATTCTCGCGAGGCTCGGATTCTATCGCGAGACTCGGATTCTATATAAGGAGCCGCGCGTCGCCGCCATTTTCACACGTGCATTGAGATTGATAGGGAGAGGACGTGGCTGGCGTCCTCTCCATTTAGATTATAAGAGACTGAGAGAGATTTACTGGAGCTGACTAGGAGGAGTACTGTTACTGTAGAAGTGTAGAGACTGAGTGGAGAGAGTTTACTAGTGAGGACAGTGCAGTTTACTTTATAATCCGTTCTCTGCCTGAAAAAAGCGATACACAGCACACAGTGACTCAGTCACATACCATATCTGTGTGCACTGCTCAGGCTCAGGCCAGTGTGCTGCATCATCTATTATCTATATATAATATTATATATATCTGTCTGACTGCTCAGCTCACACAGCTTATAATTGTGGGGGAGACTGGGGAGCACTACAGCAGTGCCAGTTATAGGTTATAGCAGGAGCCAGGAGTACATAATATATTATATAGTGAGTGACCACCAGACACACAGTGCAGTTTATTTAATATATCCGTTCTCTGCCTGAAAAAAGCGATACACACAGTGACTCAGTCAGTCACATACCATATCTGTGTGCACTGCTCAGGCTCAGGCCAGTGTGCTGCATCATCTATATATATTATATATCTGTCTGACTGCTCAGCTCACACAGCTTATAATTGTGGGGGAGACTGGGGAGCACTACTGCAGTGCCAGTTATAGGTTATAGCAGGAGCCAGGAGTACATAATATATTATATAGTGAGTGACCACCAGACACACAGTGCAGTTTATTTAATATATCCGTTCTCTGCCTGAAAAAAGCGATACACACAGTGACTCAGTCAGTCACATACCATATCTGTGTGCACTGCTCAGGCTCAGGCCAGTGTGCTGCATCATCTATTATCTATATATAATATTATATATATCTGTCTGACTGCTCAGCTCACACAGCTTATAATTGTGGGGGAGACTGGGGAGCACTACTGCAGTGCCAGTTATAGGTTATAGCAGGAGCCAGGAGTACATAATATATTATATAGTGAGTGACCACCAGACACACAGTGCAGTTTATTTAATATATCCGTTCTCTGCCTGAAAAAAGCGATACACACAGTGACTCAGTCAGTCACATACCATATCTGTGTGCACTGCTCAGGCTCAGGCCAGTGTGCTGCATCATCTATTATCTATATATAATATTATATATATCTGTCTGACTGCTCAGCTCACACAGCTTATAATTGTGGGGGAGACTGGGGAGCACTACTGCAGTGCCAGTTATAGGTTATAGCAGGAGCCAGGAGTACATAATATATTATATAGTGAGTGACCACCAGACACACAGTGCAGTTTATTTAATATATCCGTTCTCTGCCTGAAAAAAGCGATACACACAGTGACTCAGTCAGTCACATACCATATCTGTGTGCACTGCTCAGGCTCAGGCCAGTGTGTTGCATCATCTATTATCTATATATAATATTATATATATCTGTCTGACTGCTCAGCTCACACAGCTTATAATTGTGGGGGAGACTGGGGAGCACTACTGCAGTGCCAGTTATAGGTTATAGCAGGAGCCAGGAGTACATAATATATTATATAGTGAGTGACCACCAGACACACAGTGCAGTTTATTTAATATATCCGTTCTCTGCCTGAAAAAAGCGATACACACAGTGACTCAGTCAGTCACATACCATATCTGTGTGCACTGCTCAGGCTCAGGCCAGTGTGCTGCATCATCTATATATATTATATATCTGTCTGACTGCTCAGCTCACACAGCTTATAATTGTGGGGGAGACTGGGGAGCACTACTGCAGTGCCAGTTATAGGTTATAGCAGGAGCCAGGAGTACATATTATATTAAAATTAAACAGTGCACACTTTTGCTGCAGGAGTGCCACTGCCAGTGTGACTGACCAGTGACCTGACCACACTGACCACCAGTATAGTTAGTAGTATACTTATATTGTGATTGCCTGAAAAAGTTAAACACTCGTCGTGTGACTTCACTTGTGTGTTTTTTTTTTTTTATTCTATAAAAATAAAACTCATTCTGCTGACAGACAGTGTCCAGCAGGTCCGTCATTATATAATATATAATATATACCTGTCCGGCTGCAGTAGTGATATATATATATTTTTTATATCATTTATCATCCAGTCGCAGCAGACACAGTACGGTAGTTCACGGCTGTGGCTACCTCTGTGTCTCTGCACTCGGCAGGCAGTCCGTCCATAATTGTAATACCACCTAACCGTGGATTTTTTTCATTCTTCTTTATACATACATAGTTACATAGACATCTTCTCTTTATCAACCAGTCTATATTAGCTGCAGACACAGTACAGTACGGTAGTTCACGGCTGTGGCTACCTCTGTGTCTGCACTCGGCAGGCAGTCCGTCCATAATTGTATACCACCTAACCGTGGTTTTTTTTCATTCTTCTTTATACATACATAGTTACATAGACATCTTCTCTTTATCAACCAGTCTATATTAGCTGCAGACACAGTACAGTACGGTAGTTCACGGCTGTGGCTACCTCTGTGTCTGCACTCGGCAGGCAGTCCGTCCATAATTGTATACCACCTAACCGTGGATTTTTTTCAGTCTTCTTTATACATACATAGTTACATAGACATCTTCTCTTTATCAACCAGTCTATATTAGCTGCAGACACAGTACAGTACGGTAGTTCACGGCTGTGGCTACCTCTGTGTCTGCAGTCGGCAGGCAGTCCATAATTGTATACTAGTATCCATCTCCATTGTTTACCTGAGGTGCCTTTTAGTTGTGCCTATTAAAATATGGAGAACAAAAATGTTGAGGTTCCAAAATTAGGGAAAGATCAAGATCCACTTCCACCTCGTGCTGAAGCTGCTGCCACTAGTCATGGCCGAGACGATGAAATGCCAGCAACGTCGTCTGCCAAGGCCGATGCCCAATGTCATAGTACAGAGCATGTCAAATCCAAAACACCAAATATCAGAAAAAAAAGGACTCCAAAACCTAAAATAAAATTGTCGGAGGAGAAGCGTAAACTTGCCAATATGCCATTTACCACACGGAGTGGCAAGGAACGACTGAGGCCCTGGCCTATGTTCATGGCTAGTGGTTTAGCTTCACATGAGGATGGAAGCACTCAGCCTCTCGCTAGAAAAATGAAAAGACTCAAGCTGGCAAAAGCAGCACAGCAAAGAACTGTGCATTCTTCGAAATCCCAAATCCACAAGGAGAGTCCAATTGTGTCGGTTGCGATGCCTGACCTTCCCAACACTGGACGTGAAGAGCATGCGCCTTCCACCATTTGCACGCCCCCTGCAAGTGCTGGAAGGAGCACCCGCAGTCCAGTTCCTGATAGTCAGATTGAAGATGTCAGTGTTGAAGTACACCAGGATGAGGAGGATATGGGTGTTGCTGGCGCTGGGGAGGAAATTGACCAGGAGGATTCTGATGGTGAGGTGGTTTGTTTAAGTCAGGCACCCGGGGAGACACCTGTTGTCCGTGGGAGGAATATGGCCGTTGACATGCCAGGTGAAAATACCAAAAAAATCAGCTCTTCGGTGTGGAGGTATTTCACCAGAAATGCGGACAACAGGTGTCAAGCCGTGTGTTCCCTTTGTCAAGCTGTAATAAGTAGGGGTAAGGACGTTAACCACCTCGGAACATCCTCCCTTATACGTCACCTGCAGCGCATTCATAATAAGTCAGTGACAAGTTCAAAAACTTTGGGTGACAGCGGAAGCAGTCCACTGACCAGTAAATCCCTTCCTCTTGTAACCAAGCTCACGCAAACCACCCCACCAACTCCCTCAGTGTCAATTTCCTCCTTCCCCAGGAATGCCAATAGTCCTGCAGGCCATGTCACTGGCAATTCTGACGAGTCCTCTCCTGCCTGGGATTCCTCCGATGCATCCTTGCGTGTAACGCCTACTGCTGCTGGCGCTGCTGTTGTTGCCGCTGGGAGTCGATGGTCATCCCAGAGGGGAAGTCGTAAGCCCACTTGTACTACTTCCAGTAAGCAATTGACTGTTCAACAGTCCTTTGCGAGGAAGATGAAATATCACAGCAGTCATCCTACTGCAAAGCGGATAACTGAGGCCTTGACAACTATGTTGGTGTTAGACGTGCGTCTGGTATCCGCCGTTAGTTCACAGGGAACTAGACAATTTATTGAGGCAGTGTGCCCCCGTTACCAAATACCATCTAGGTTCCACTTCTCTAGGCAGGCGATACCGAGAATGTACACGGACGTCAGAAAAAGACTCACCAGTGTCCTAAAAAATGCAGTTGTACCCAATGTCCACTTAACCACGGACATGTGGACAAGTGGAGCAGGGCAGGGTCAGGACTATATGACTGTGACAGCCCACTGGGTAGATGTATGGACTCCCGCCGCAAGAACAGCAGCGGCGGCACCAGTAGCAGCATCTCGCAAACGCCAACTCTTTCCTAGGCAGGCTACGCTTTGTATCACCGCTTTCCAGAATACGCACACAGCTGAAAACCTCTTACGGCAACTGAGGAAGATCATCGCGGAATGGCTTACCCCAATTGGACTCTCCTGTGGATTTGTGGCATCGGACAACGCCAGCAATATTGTGTGTGCATTAAATATGGGCAAATTCCAGCACGTCCCATGTTTTGCACATACCTTGAATTTGGTGGTGCAGAATTTTTTAAAAAACGACAGGGGCGTGCAAGAGATGCTGTCGGTGGCCAGAAGAATTGCGGGACACTTTCGGCGTACAGGCACCACGTACAGAAGACTGGAGCACCACCAAAAACTACTGAACCTGCCCTGCCATCATCTGAAGCAAGAAGTGGTAACGAGGTGGAATTCAACCCTCTATATGCTTCAGAGGTTGGAGGAGCAGCAAAAGGCCATTCAAGCCTATACAATTGAGCACGATATAGTAGGTGGAATGCACCTGTCTCAAGCGCAGTGGAGAATGATTTCAACGTTGTGCAAGGTTCTGATGCCCTTTGAACTTGCCACACGTGAAGTCAGTTCAGACACTGCCAGCCTGAGTCAGGTCATTCCCCTCATCAGGCTTTTGCAGAAGAAGCTGGAGACATTGAAGGAGGAGCTAACACGGAGCGATTCCGCTAGGCATGTGGGACTTGTGGATGGAGCCCTTAATTCGCTTAACAAGGATTCACGGGTGGTCAATCTGTTGAAATCAGAGCACTACATTTTGGCCACCGTGCTCGATCCTAGATTTAAAGCCTACCTTGGATCTCTCTTTCCGGCAGACACAAGTCTGCTGGGGTTGAAAGACCTGCTGGTGACAAAATTGTCAAGTCAAGCGGAACGCGACCTGTCAACATCTCCTCCTTCACATTCTCCCGCAACTGGGGGTGCGAGGAAAAGGCTCAGAATTCCGAGCCCACCCGCTGGCGGTGATGCAGGGCAGTCTGGAGCGACTGCTGATGCTGACATCTGGTCCGGACTGAAGGACCTGACAACGATTACGGACATGTCGTCTACTGTCACTGCATATGATTCTCTCAACATTGATAGAATGGTGGAGGATTATATGAGTGACCGCATCCAAGTAGGCACGTCACACAGTCCGTACTTATACTGGCAGGAAAAAGAGGCAATTTGGAGGCCCTTGCACAAACTGGCTTTATTCTACCTAAGTTGCCCTCCCACAAGTGTGTACTCCGAAAGAGTGTTTAGTGCCGCCGCTCACCTTGTCAGCAATCGGCGTACGAGGTTACATCCAGAAAATGTGGAGAAGATGATGTTCATTAAAATGAATTATAATCAATTCCTCCGCGGAGACATTGACCAGCAGCAATTGCCTCCACAAAGTACACAGGGAGCTGAGATGGTGGATTCCAGTGGGGACGAATTGATAATCTGTGAGGAGGGGGATGTACACGGTGATATATCGGAGGGTGAAGATGAGGTGGACATCTTGCCTCTGTAGAGCCAGTTTGTGCAAGGAGAGATTAATTGCTTCTTTTTTGGGGGGGGTCCAAACCAACCCGTCATATCAGTCACAGTCGTGTGGCAGACCCTGTCACTGAAATGATGGGTTGGTTAAAGTGTGCATGTCCTGTTTTGTTTATACAACATAAGGGTGGGTGGGAGGGCCCAAGGACAATTCCATCTTGCACCTCTTTTTTCTTTTCTTTTTCTTTGCATCATGTGCTGATTGGGGAGGGTTTTTTGGAAGGGACATCCTGCGTGACACTGCAGTGCCACTCCTAGATGGGCCCGGTGTTTGTGTCGGCCACTAGGGTCGCTAATCTTACTCACACAGCTACCTCATTGCGCCTCTTTTTTTCTTTGCGTCATGTGCTGTTTGGGGAGGGTTTTTTGGAAGGGCCATCCTGCGTGACACTGCAGTGCCACTCCTAGATGGGCCCGGTGTTTGTGTCGGCCACTAGGGTCGCTAATCTTACTCACACAGCTACCTCATTGCGCCTCTTTTTTTCTTTGCGTCATGTGCTGTTTGGGGAGGGTTTTTTGGAAGGGACATCCTGCGTGACACTGCAGTGCCACTCCTAGATGGGCCCGGTGTTTGTGTCGGCCACTAGGGTCGCTAATCTTACTCACACAGCTACCTCATTGCGCCTCTTTTTTTCTTTGCGTCATGTGCTGTTTGGGGAGGGTTTTTTGGAAGGGCCATCCTGCGTGACACTGCAGTGCCACTCCTAGATGGGCCCGGTGTTTGTGTCGGCCACTAGGGTCGCTAATCTTACTCACACAGCTACCTCATTGCGCCTCTTTTTTTCTTTGCGTCATGTGCTGTTTGGGGAGGGTTTTTTGGAAGGGACATCCTGCGTGACACTGCAGTGCCACTCCTAGATGGGCCCGGTGTTTGTGTCGGCCACTAGGGTCGCTTATCTTACTCACACAGCGACCTCGGTGCAAATTTTAGGACTAAAAATAATATTGTGAGGTGTGAGGTATTCAGAATAGACTGAAAATGAGTGTAAATTATGGTTTTTGAGGTTAATAATACTTTGGGATCAAAATGACCCCCAAATTCTATGATTTAAGCTGTTTTTTAGTGTTTTTTGAAAAAAACACCCGAATCCAAAACACACCCGAATCCGCCAAAAAAAAAATCGGTGAGGTTTTGCCAAAACGCGTTCGAACCCAAAACACGGCCGCGGAACCGAACCCAAAACCAAAACACAAAACCCGAAAAATTTCAGGCGCTCATCTCTAGCTCTAACACATTTAAATTCAGTACAGTACAGTATGGGTATTTATTATTATTATTATTATTATTATTAACCTAGTCCTTAGGCTGCTCCTCCATCCCCCTGCCCCATGCCTTGGACATCTCTGCTTTGCTCGCATACCACCATCAGGCTTCTACCTGCTTGCTTGCACCTCATGTCATCTGTCTGTTGCCCCTCCCCACTAGATTGTTAGCTCTTCAGAGCAGGGTCCTCTTTCCTCTTGTCTAAACCCTCTTCTTGACACATTTCACTCAGCGACCATCTTTACCTGCTTTCTCTCCTGCTGGTAAAGGCTCATCTCTATCTATGGCCGCCAGCCCCTAGTAGTACAATGATTACTCCTTCGCTACTTACATCTAAGCTGTATTATGGGGGTCATTCCGAGTTGTTCGCTCACAAGCGGATTTTAGCAGATTTGCCCATGCTAAGCCGCCGCCTACTGGGAGTGAATCTTAGCATCTTAAAATTGCGAACGATGTATTCGCAATATTGCGATTACACACCTCGTAGCAGTTTCTGAGTAGCTCCAGACTTACTCGGCATCTGCGATCATTTCAGTGCTTGTCGTTCCTGGTTTGACGTCACAAACACACCCAGCGTTCGCCCAGACACTCCCCCGTTTCTCCGGCCACTCCTGCGTTTTTTCCGGAAACGGTAGCGTTTTTTCCCACACGCCCATAAAACGGCCTGTTTCCGCCCAGTAACACCCATTTCCTGTCAATCACATTACGATCGCCTGAGCGAAGAAAAAGCCGTGAGTAAAAATCCAAACTTCATAGCAAATTTACTTGGCGCAGTCGCAGTGCGGACATTGCGCATGCGCATTAAGCGGAAAATCGCTGCGATGCGAAGATTTTTACCGAGCGAACAACTCGGAATGAGGGCCTATGTTTTGAGAACTGTGTTGCTCTTTGTTACCTGCACTCCATTTTTGTTATTTATTTACTGTTATGTTAAGTTTTGTCTCCCTGTACTGTCCTTTGTATGGCGCTGCGAAACACTTGTGGCGCCCTATAAATAAAATGTAATAATAATAATAATAATTATTATTATCATCATCATTTCTTAATGTTTATGTGTATAGAGCTGCAGCAGTATACAGACGACTTATCACTTATATCAGTCCTTGATTGTTACAGCTTAAAGTCTAAATTCCCTACGGGGAATGGGGTCAGCAATATATTAACCTATCAGTATTAGTGATGAGCGGGTTCGGTTCCTCGGAAACCGAACCCCCCCGAACTTCACCCATTTTACACGGGTCCGAGGCATACTCGGATTCTCCCGTATGGCTCGGTTAACCAGAGCGCGCCCGAACGTCATCATCCCGCTGTCGGATTCTCGCGAGATTCGGATTCTATATAAGCAGCCGCGCGTCGCCGCCATTTTCACTCGTGCATTGGAAATGTTAGGGAGAGGACGTGGCTGGCGTCCTCTCCGTTTATTAATGTTGATGCAAATATTTGTGCTTATTGCTTAATTGTGGGGACTGGGGAGCAGCTGTATTATATAGGAGGAGTACAGTGCAGAGTTTTGCTGACAGTGACCACCAGTATACGTTGTCTGCCTGAAAAACACTCCATATCTGTGCTCAGTGTGCTGCATATATCTGTGCTCACACTGCTTTATTGTGGGGACTGGGGACCACCAGTATATTATATAGGAGGAGTACAGTGCAGAGTTTTGCTGACCAGTGACCACCAGTATACGCTGTCTGCCTGAAAAACACTCCATATCTGTGCTCAGTGTGCTGCATATATCTGTGCTCACACTGCTTTATTGTGGGGACTGGGGACCAGCAGTATTATATAGGAGGAGTACAGTGCAGAGTTTTGCTGACAGTGACCACCAGTATACGTTGTCTGCCTGAAAAACACTCCATATCTGTGCTCAGTGTGCTGCATATACATACCTCCCAACTTTGTTTCTTTGTGAAGCGGGACACTCACGCGGCTTCGCCGCGTGCGCTCCCAAAAGGGGCGTGACCTATGAAAAGGGGGCGTGGCTTTGAGAGGACCCGCGATCGCGAGCCACGCCCCATTTTCGTCACTGAGGGGGCATGCCCGGCGCTCTGTGAGCCGCTGGCATGCTCCTTCTCCTTCTGACATCTATTATCCTTCTGGCATCTATTCACCGCTGCTCTGGTAAGCAGAGCAGCGATTGACAGAGCCTCCCAACTGACGCCCCCACCGCGGGACACTGTGGCCCGCGGGTGGGACAGCGGGACAGTCCCCAAAAAACCGGACTGTCCCGCGAAAATCGGGACAGTTGGGAGGTATGCATATATCTGTGCTCACACTGCTTTATTGTGGGGACTGGGGACCACCAGTATATTATATAGAAGGAGTACAGTGCAGAGTTTTGCTGACCAGTGACCACCAGTATACGTTGTCTGCCTGAAAAACACTCCATATCTGTGCACAGTGTGCTGCATATATTTGTGCTCACACTGCTTTATTGTGGGGACTGGGGACCAGCAGTATTATATAGGAGGAGTACAGTGCAGAGTTTTGCTGACAGTGACCACCAGTATACGTTGTCTGCCTGATATATCTGTGCTCACACTGCTTTATTGTGGGGACTGGGGACCAGCAGTATTATATAGGAGGAGTACAGTGCAGAGTTTTGCTCACAGTGACCACCAGTATATATAGCAGTACGGTACGGAAGGCCACTGCTCTACCTACCTCTGTGTCGTCAAGTATACTATCCATCTAGATTCTATACTTGTGGTGCATTTTAGTTTTGCAGTTTGCTGACAGTGACCACCAGTATATATAGCAGTACGGTACGGAAGGCCACTGCTTTACCTACCTCTGTGTCGTCAAGTATACTATCCATCTAGATTCTATACCTGTGGTGCATTTTAGTTTTGCAGTTTGCTGACAGTGACCACCAGTATATATAGCAGTACGGTACGGAAGGCCACTGCTCTACCTACCTCTGTGTCATCAAGTATACTATCCATATAGATTCTATACTTGTGGTGCATTTTAGTTTTGCAGTTTGCTGACAGTGACCACCAGTATATATAGCAGTACGGTACGGAAGGCCACTGCTCTACCTACCTCTGTGTCGTCAAGTATACTATCCATCTAGATTCTATACCTGTGGTGCATTTTAGTTTTGCAGTTTGCTGACAGTGACCACCAGTATATATAGCAGTACGGTACGGAAGGCCACTGCTCTACCTACCTCTGTGTCGTCAAGTATACTATCCATCTAGATTCTATAACTGTGGTGCATTTTAGTTTTGCAGTTTGCTGACAATGACCACCAGTATATATAGCAGTACGGTACGGAAGGCCACTGCTCTACCTACCTCTGTGTCGTCAAGTATACTATCCATCTAGATTCTATACCTGTGGTGCATTTTAGTTTTGCAGTTTGCTGACAGTGACCACCAGTATATATAGCAGTACGGTACAGAAGGCCACTGCTCTACCTACCTCTGTGTCGTCAAGTATACTATCCATCTAGATTCTATACCTGTGGTGCCTTTTGGAAAAAGACGCCCTGCTGGCGTTGAAACGCGTTAAGGATACAGGTTATTCTCCCTCATTCCTGTATACCCCTGATATATTCTATCACTAAGGATAAGCTGCAGCACAAGCACGGCCACGGAGGCTGCTCATAATTCAGCTCACAGCTAGACACCGGCTATTGGAGTCATCTCATTACGGCAGCTGTGCTCCTTAGCAAAATCCACCTGGAGCTCTGTGTGAAATTTCAGTCACCACAGCATCACTACCAGTGTGTTTGACTGCAGTTTACAAACACTGCAGACACCCTGTGACTCTATCATCATCTCACCTTTGCACAGGTGAACAACAGAGAGGCTCCTTCTGAGCTGCCCGTGGGAGTCCCGTCGTGCCGATATTGGTGAGAGCCCGCTGACATCGGGCCGCACAGGTAACAGCTTAGCCGTCCGGGAATTACCAGCATCAGCCGCCAGCGTTTAGGGCTGCATTCCATCTTGGCCCGGCGGCTTAGTGCGGACCCTGCTCTCCCGTCCCCATGCAGGGGCATAGCGGCTGACCGAGAAGACATCACTCCGGGCTCTCTCTGCTGTCATCATCACAGTGGGTAATTGTGTATTTGCACAGTCTCATTCTATATCACTCGGACACTGTTTATTTACTTATTCAAGATTCCACATCATTTAAAGATCATTGGAACTGTCACGTGCAGCTATAGATGTAAGACCTTTTTTTGTGACTTTGTTTCCACGGATTAAGTGAGTTCATTTTTATTTTTCTGTATACAGACCTGCAGTTCACTTTTTAGTTCACTATTAATGGTACCGATTCCTTTTTAATCATTGGTAGTCCGCATCAAACAGCATTAGGCACTCTTTGCATAGAAAGCACCTGCTAATTAATTAATTACCAAAGCTCAGGGGTATTCTATTTGAGCAGATTATTATGTCATATTGAATTGTTTTTATTATACTCCCGGGAGAAATGTTGTAAATACTTTTATTACAATAAATTTTCATATTTTTTCGATTGTCAAGCGCAACCTGGTTTTTGTTGTTCATATTGTATTTCCTAGGGATTGGCTTTCCCCTTTTCCAGCTGCTGCTGACAATCGTTTACACCACCATTCACCGAGCGCTCAGCCTACTTGTTCTACGGTACGGAAGGCCACTGCTCTACCTACCTCTGTGTCGTCAAGTATACTATCCATCCATACCTGTGGTGCATTTCAGTTGTGCGCAGTATATATAGTAGTAGGCCATTGCTATTGATTTGATACTGGCATATAATTCCACACATTAAAAAATGGAGAAAAAAAATGTGGAGGTTAAAATAGGGAAAGATCAAGATCCACTTCCACCTCGTGCTGAAGCTGCTGCCACTAGTCATGGCCGAGACGATGAAATGCCATCAACGTCGTCTGCCAAGGCCGATGCCCAATGTCATAGTAGAGAGCATGTAAAAAACAAAAGTTCAGTAAAATGACCCAAAAATCAAAATTGAAAGCGTCTGATGAGAAGCGTAAACTTGCCAATATTCCATTTGCGACACTGAGTAGCAAGGAACGGCTGAGGCCCTGGCCTATGTTCATGGCTAGTGGTTCAGATTCACATGAGGATGGAAGCACTCATCCTCTCGCTAGAAAAATGAAAAGACTTAAGCTGGCAAAAGCACAGCAAAGAACTGTGCGTTCTTCTAAATCACAAATCCCCAAGGAGAGTCCAATTGTGTCGGTTGCGATGCCTGACCTTCCCAACACTGGATGGGAAGAGCTTGCGCCTTCCACCATTTGCACGCCCCCTGCAAGTGCTGGAAGGAGCACCCGCAGTCCAGTTCCTGATAGTCAAATTGAAGATGTCACTGTTGAAGTACACCAGGATGAGGATATGGGTGTTGCTGGCGCTGGGGAGGAAATTGACCAGGAGGATTCTGATGGTGAGGTGGTTTGTTTAAGTAAGGCACCCGGGGAGACACCTGTTGTCCGTGGGACGAATATGGCCATTGACATGCCTGGTCAAAATACCAAAAAAAATCACCTCTTCGGTGTGGAATTATTTCAACACAAATGCGGACAACAGGTGTCAAGCCGTGTGTTGCCTTTGTCAAGCTGTAATAAGTAGGGGTAAGGACATTAACCACCTAGGAACATCCTCCCTTATACGTCACCTGGTCCGCATTCATCAGAAGTAAGTGACAAGTTCAAAAACTTTGGATGATAGCTGAAGCAGTCCACTGACCACTAAATCCCTTCCTCTTGTAACCAAGCTCCTGCAAACCACACCACCAACTCCCTCAGTGTCAATTTCCACCTTACACAGGAAAGCCAATAGTCCTGCAGGCCATGTCACTGGCAAGTCTGACGAGTCCTCTCCTGCCTGGGATTCCTCCGATGCATCCTTGAGTGTAACGCCTACTGCTGCTGGCGCTGCTATTGTTGCTGCTGGGAGTCGATCGTCATCCCAGAGGGGAAGCCGGAAGACCACTTGTACTACTTCCAGTAAGCAATTGACTGTCCAACAGTCCTTTGCGATGAAGATTAAATATCACAGCAGTCATCCTGCTGCAAAGCGGATAACTCAGGTCTTGTCAGCCTGGGTGCTGAGAAACGTGGTTCCGGTATCCACCGTTAATTCACAGGCAACTAGAGACTTGTTTGAGGTACTGTGTCCCCGGTACCAAATACCATCTAGGTTCCATTTCTCTAGGCAGGCGATACCGAAAATGTACACAGACGTCAGAAAAAGAGTCAACAGTGTCCTAAAAAATGCAGTTGTACCCAATGTCCACTTAACCACGGACATGTGGACAAGTGGAGCAGGGCAGACTCAGGACTATATGACTGTGACAGCCCACTGGGTAGATGTATTGCCTCCCGCAGCAAGAACAGCAGCGGCGGCACCAGTAGCAGCATCTCGCAAACGCCAACTCGTTCCTAGGCAGGCTACGCTTTGTATCACCGCTTTCCATAACACACAGCTGACAACCTCTTACGGAAACTGAGGAACATCGTCGCAAAATAGCTTACCCCAATTGGACTCTCCTGGGGATTTGTGACATCGGACAACGCCACCAATATTGTGCGTGCATTACATCTGGGCAAATTCCACCACGTCCCATGTTTTGCACATAGATTGAATTTGGTGGTGCAGAATTATTTAAAAAACGACAGGGGCGTGCAAGAGATCCTGTCGGTGGCCCGAAGAATTGCGGGCCACTTTCGGCATTCAGCCACCGCGTGCCGAAGACTGGAGCACCAGCAAACAGTCCTGAACCTGCCCTGCCATCATCTGAAGCAAGAGGTGGTAACGAGGTGGAATTCAACCCTCTATATGCTTCAGAGGATGGAGGAGCAGCAAAAGGCCATTCAAGCCTATACATCTGCCCACGATATAGGCAAAGGAGGGGGAATGCACCTTATTCAAGCGCAGTGGAGAATGATTTCAACGTTGTGCAAGGTTCTGCAACCCTTTGAACTTGCCACACGTGAAGTCAGTTCAGACACTGCCAGCCTTAGTCAGGTCATTCCCCTCATCAGGCTTTTGCAGAAGAAGCTGGAGACATTGAAGGAGGAGCTAAAACAGAGCGATTCCGCTAGGCATGTGGGACTTGTGGATGGAGCCTTTAATTCGCTTAACCAGGATTCACGGGTGGTCAATCTGTTGAAATCAGAGCACTACATTTTGGCCACCGTGCTCGATCCTAGATTTAAAACCTACGTTGTATCTCTCTTTCCGGCAGACACAAGTCTGCAGAGGTTCAAAGACCTGCTGGTGAGAAAATTGTCAAGTCAAGTGGAACGTGACCCGTCAACAGCTCCTCCTTCACATTCTCCCGCAACTGGGGGTGCGAGGAAAAGGCTAAGAATTCCGAGCCCACCCGCTGGCGGTGAGGCAGGGCAGTCTGGAGCGAGACATCTGGTCCGGACTGAAGGACCTGGCAACGATTACTGACATGTCGTCTACTGTCACTGCATATGATTCTGTCACCATTGAAAGAATGGTGGAGGATTATATAAGTGACCGCATCCAAGTAGGCACGTCAGACAGTCCGTACGTATACTGGCAGGAAAAAGAGGCAATTTGGAGGCCCTTGCACAAACTGGCTTTATTCTACCTAAGTTGCCCTCCCTCCAGTGTGTACTCCGAAAGAGTGTTTAGTGCAGCCGCTCACCTTGTCAGCAATCGGCGTACGAGGTTACTTCCAGAAAATGTGGAGAAGATGATGTTCATCAAAATGAATTATAATCAATTCCTCCGTGGAGACATTCACCAGCAATTGCCTAGAGAAAGTACACAGGGATCTGAGATGGTGGATTCCAGTGGGGACGAATTAATAATCTGTGATGAGGGGGATGTACACAGTGAAAGGGGTGAGGAATCGGAGGATGATGATGAGGTGGACATCTTGCCTCTGTAGAGCCAGTTTGTGCAAGGAGAGATTGATTGCTTCTTTTTTGGTGGGGGCCCAAACCAACCAATCATTTCAGTCACAGTCATGTGGCAGACCCTGTCGCTGAAATGATGGGTTCGTTAAAGTGTGCATGTCCTGTTTATACAACATAAGGGTGGGTGGGAGGGCCTAAGGACAATTCCATCTTGCACCTCTTTTTTCTTTCATTTTTCTTTGCATCATGTGCTGTTTGGGGACAATTTTTTTGAAGTTCCATCCTGCCTGACACTGCAGTGCCACTCCTAGATGGGCCAGGTGTTTGTGTCGGCCACTTGTGTCGCTTAGTTTAGTCACACAGCGACCTTGGTGCGCCTCTTTTTTTCTTTGCATCATGTGCTGTTTGGGGACTATTTTTTTGAAGTGCCATACTGTCTGACACTGCAGTGCCACTCCTAGATGGGCCAGGTGTTTGTGTCGGCCACTTGTGTCGCTTAGCTTAGTCACACAGCGACCTTGGTGCACCTCTTTTTTTCTTTGCATCATGTGCTGTTTGGGGACTATTTTTTTCAAGTGCCATCCTGTCTGACACTGCAGTGCCACTCCTAGATGGGCCAGGTGTTTGTGTCGGCCACTTGGGTCGCTTAGCTTAGTCACACAGCTACCTCATTGCACCTCTTTTTTTCTTTGCTTCATGTGCTGTTTGGGGACAATTTTTTTGAAGTGCCATCCTGCCTGACACTGCAGTGCCACTCCTAGATGGGCCAGGTGTTTGTGTCGGCCACTTGTGTCGCTTAGCTTAGCCATCCAGCGACCTCGGTGCAAATTTTAGGACTACAAATAATATTGTGAGGTGTGAGGTGTTCAGATTAGACTGAACATGAGTGGAAATTATGGTTATTGAGGTTAATAATACTATGGGATCAAAATGACCCCCAATTCTATGATTTAAGCTTTTTTTGTAAAAAAACACCCGAATCCAAAACACACCCGAATCCGACAAAAAATTTTCAGGGAGGTTTTGCCAAAACGCGTCAGAATCCAAAACACGGCCGCGGAACCGAATCCAAAACCAAAACACAAAACCCGAAAAATTTCCGGTGCACATCACTAATCAGTATGTGTGTAAACCAGAGAAGACGATTCCACACAGATAGGCCCCTGGTTGGAAATGATCCATGACCCTAGTGATGTATGGAAGCGATGCTTGCTAGAGGAAATGCAATATAACCACGCTGACCCCACCGGAAGCTGTACAGTATTCAGGGACAGAGTTGTGGGGAGTTGTGGTGCAAATTCTGCCCTTCCCGCACTCCTCTCACATGTGTCAGTGATATCAAGATGTATACAGCACTGAACTGGTGGCGACAGCCGGAGGAGAACGTCCTTCACTACAGCGCTTTTCTCCCCTTCAGCAGCAAAAAAAGACACACAATATCCTGAAGAGGCATAAAAACTGTGCAGCAATATTTATATAACTGTGTCACATCCATATTGTTATAGACATGTGTAGCAATAGCAAGCACTACAAATTAAGGCCCTCATTCCGAGTTGTTCGCTCATTAGTTATTTTTGCAATGGAGCGATTAGTCGCAAACTGCGCATGCGCAATGTTCGCAGTGCGTCTGCGCCAAGTAAATTTGCAAAAAGGTTTGGTATTTTACTCACGGCTTAACAATGACATTTCTTCGTTCTGGTGATCGGAGTGAAATTGACAGGAAGTGGGTGTTTCTGGGCGGAAACTGGCCGTTTATGCGTGTGTGCGAAAAAACGCTGCCGTTTCTTGGAAAAACGCGGGAGTGGCTGGAGACACGGGGGAGTGTCTGGGCGAACGCTGGGTGTGTTTGTGACGTCAAACCAGGAACGAAACTGACTGAACTGATCGCAGTGGCAGAGTAAGTCTCGAGCTACTCAGAAACTGCAAAGAAATTTATTTTCGTAATTCTGCGAATATTTCGTTCGCAATTCTGCAAAGCTAAGATTCACTCCCAGTAGGCGGCGGCTTAGCATGTGCAAAGCTGCTAAAAGCAGCTAGCGAGCGAACAACTCGGAATGAGGGCCTATGTACCGTGGGGGTAATTCAGACCTGATCGCTAGGGTGTGTTTTTTGCATCCCTGCGATCAGGTAGTCGCCGCCTACAGGGGGAGGGGTAAATCGATGTGCAGGGGTGCGATCGCATGTGCAGGAGAGCTGCACAAACATAAGTTTGTGCAGTCTCTGCGCAGGCCAGGACTTACTCTTCCAGTGCGATGATCGGGGCCGGAGCTGACGTCAGAATCCCTCCCTCCAAACGCCTGGTCCGTCCTGCATTTTTCCGGACACTCCTCTAAAACGGTCAGTTGCCACCGACAAACGTCCTCTTCTTGTCAGTCACCTTGCGATCGCCCGTGCGATCAGTTTGTTCGCGCCCTCCTGTTGCTGCCCGGCACTCCTCGTCGCTGCGGACCAACGCACCTTTGCATTGCGATACCTATGCATGCGCAGTTTAGACCCGATAGCCCGCTGTGCGAAAACACACAGTAGCGATTGGGTCTGAATTAGGGCGTGTTATTTTCACATAAAAACGCCACACCATTGCACTAAATACTGTCATGGCCCAGGCTACCGAATTCACTAAAGCAGTGGTTCCCAAACTTTTTTCAAGTACGGCACCCTAGAGTATCAGAATTTATGTCACGGCACCCCTGGGCCAAAAGTTTCCTATTGGGAAAGTTAGAAAGAAATATTAAATCAAGTAAATTGTGTTTATTATTAATTGACATACGTTCAATGTGTGGTGAGGTACAAGATTTGCTTCTGTTTGTCCACATAATTTATTATTGGAAGCCACCAGCACTGGTTTTGCCTATTACATTGACCATAAATAATTTCAATTGATCCTGGACCACCAACTTGAGGCACCCCAGCAAGGGCCCTGAGGCACCCAAGGGTGCCACGGCACAGTGTGAGAACCGCTGCACTAAAGGCTTTCCTATATTTGTACCCAGAACTGCTACATTACAGGGTTCTATTTACCTGGGTCTACAGGGTGATAGTGCTGCAGCTCACTTTTACTAGTAGTAATAGATTACTGTGTTGTTTGCTGATTATAATAGATCACTTATAATAGGGTCAGACCTACAGTATGATTAACTGAAGGCTGCATAAGCCTGAGGCCATATAAGAGCCCAATTTTTTGTGATTGGTTGTTTTATGACTAAGCAGTTGCTAGGTAGATCATGGTTTCCGGTTGTTTTTTTCCTATAGGATCATAGGGCTGTCCATCAAGATTTTAGGGGTTGGTCTCAGGATGATATATAATCCATAGTCATGTGCCTCAGACTTCCTCTTGCCATTTTGTATGGCCCAGGAAGGCTGAGTATACTGCCAGTGGTTATTACATTGTATTTTCCTGTTTTCCTTATTTGTTTTTCCTTATAGTTTTAGTGGCTCTGCCTCCTTGCCTCCCCTTCTCTTGTGTTATTGTCCCCTGATATTGCTGGTGCGCTCTCCTCATGCCGCGTCCCGCCGGTCCTCCCCCCCTCCCGCCGCCTCGTGGAAGCCGCGGGCACCCCATGCCCGCGATCACGGAGTGCGCCCCCCCCGGCGATTGCTCCTGGCATCTGCAGTATCGCAGCAGGGTCGGGCCGCTGCGGCCCGGGCACGTCCAGCAGCGATCGTGCATCCGGCGGCCGCTCTGCCCCTGCTCCTGTGAGAGGCGTCTCGGCCGGGCCATGGCCGCGGGCGTACCCAGCGTCCTCGGTTCGCCGGACGGCTCCCTCACCTGGCGCGGCTACCTCCTGCTCGTGTCCCCTTCCCCGCGGGCGCCCACATGGGGCCTGGCGTCCGCGGGCGGGCTGCGGGGGGTGAGGGGGAGCTTCCACTGCAAGGGGGACACATCACCATGGGGTTACTGGGGGCTCCTGTGCCCTATATCCCTCGGGCCGGAGCATCTGCGCGGGGGGGGGGGGGCGTTTTCGCCCGCATATATTGTTGGGGATGGGGTGGTTAGGCCAGGCCCCGGGGCATTAAGGGTGGTGGGCATTTCCCATAATGCCGCGGCAGAGGCCCCATGAGCAGTTTCGGGGCTGGGGTCCCCGGCTGGGGATCTCGCAGCGGGGGCCTTTTCCCTTGGCTCCCGGTCGTCCGCTGGATATCTGCCCGCGTCGGCATCCCCGGGCGTCGGGCTCCAGGCTCTTCCCCCCGGCCCGGTGGGGGCGGTGCAGCTGGTGGCGATGCAGTCGTACATTGCTGCTGCATTCCACCTGCCTGGCCCTCCTCTGTCGTTTGCCACGCCTCACGGGTTTGCCGGGGGTCAGATTTTCCCCGGTGGCCTTTCCTGGCCTGTTGCGCAGGCGTTTCCCGCGTCCTTCGGAGCGCCTTTCATAGGCCTCCCGGTTTCATCCTCACCGCACTTTTCGCCGTATTTTGCTAGTTCGGCCGCTGGCGTCCAACCCACGTGGTCAGCCGGTGGCCCGCGGGTTGCGATCCCCCCCCCTGCCTTTGCGGGCTCGTATGCCGGGTCCTCCCCAGCTGGGGCGAACCCGTTGGCCCAATTTTGGCAGCCACCCCCCGCTCCTGCTCCGTTCCCTCCGGTTTCGTCTGGATTTCCCGGGTCGGCCGGGCACCTTCCACCTCCCGCGTGGCTTCCTGCTACACCGTTGGTGGCGCTGCGGGGGTCGGGGCTACCTTCCCCCATGCCGTTTCATCCTCCTCCATGGGGTGTACTCTCCCGCCGCTGCCCGCTGGCCCCCCTCTGCCAAGCGAATGTGCTTTGCCCCCGCTCCCGCCTGTTCCCACCATTTCTGTAGACGCGCTGGTTTCTCCTGCGCCTGTTGTCCCTTCTGTTTCCTCCGCTCAGGTGATGGCGAGTTCCGGGACTTCGTCGCGGAGGGGCCGGAGGTCGGAGAGAGCTGTGGCCGTGGCACCTACGGGAGATGTTCCGCCCCAACCGGAGACGGGTGAAGCGGATGATGCTGTTCCGGGTCCTTCAGGAGCTGGTGAGCCTGTTATTCCTTCTCATTGTTCTTCTAGCACTTCTTCCACCTCTTCTAGTAGTGTTTCTTCAGGTTCTCCGCGGCGCCCGCGTAAACTGGCTAGGCTTATTGCGCGGCGCGTGGCTAAGGAATCACGTAAGGCGACGGCGCCGGCAACGGCGGTCCCCTCTGATCCCCCCCGTTATACGGAGATGGTACATTGTGCCAATACGGCCGTTACGCAGGGGGTTCGCAAGCGGATGTGGGAGAATATCCGGAAGGGGAAGTACGTTGACATCTTTACCCTTACGGATGAGATGCTGCAGGCTTTTGACGCAACTAAGAAAACGGGGGGCACGGGGGAGAGTGCTTTCCGTAATTTTCACCAGTGGTAGCGGGGTTTCTTGGTTTTCACGGCTTGCTACACCGAATCGCGGCCCGCAGAGTATCCCAACTTGGTTATATATCTCTTTCTGGCGCATGACATGTACTTGAAGTCCAAGGGCTCCGCTTGGCGAGATTACGACGAGAAACTCCGTCGTAATCAGGATGGTAACCCCATTCTGCCCGCGGGTTTTAAGGATGTCGAGGTTTGGCTGGAGGTCATGCAACAGGTTAAGCCCACTTCGGATGCCACGGGCAAGAAGCCCTTGGCGGCCGGGGTTTCGGGTTCCCGCTCCTCGGGGAAAGGCAAGTGTTTTGCCTACAATGAAGGAAAATGCACCAGGGGCGTAAATTGTCGTTTTCGCCACTCGTGCAAGTTGTGCGGGCCCGGTCACCCGGCCAAGGACTGCACCTCGGCGGTGAGCGTTAAGCCCTCCGCTCCTGCCGAGGCCGGGGTAGTTGGTAAGTAAGGCTCCCTCCCCTATTCGGGTTCCCGAATTGCGGCGCTGGCTTAGTTTATACCCCGACAGGTCGGCAGCGTTATTCCTTTTGGAGGGTTTTAGTCATGGTTTTCGCCTGCCCATTTTGGATTCGGTGCACGTGGTGGCGCGCCGGAATTTGAAGTCGGCTCGCGAGTTCCCGCACGAGGTCCGGAGGAAAGTGGACGTGGAGATCGGCTTGGGGCGCATGTGTGGGTTCTACGCCTTTCCCCCTCTGCCCTCCTTGTGCATTTCCTCCGTGGGGGTGGTGCCCAAGAAGGCCCCGGGTAAGTTCCGCCTGATACAGCACTTGTCGCATCCTCCTGGGGTTTCGGTTAACGACTCCATTCCCGAGGCCGTGTGCAGGGTGCGTTATCAGTCTTTTGATGAGGCTCTGTGCTTGGTTCGGGACTGTGGTCCGGGGGGCCTGTTGGCGAAGTTGGACGTTGAATTGGCTTTCCGGCTCCTTCCCCTGCACCCTGAGTCCCTGCGGTTTCTGGGTTTCAAATTGGGGGCTGAGTTTTACGTGGATCGGTGTCTCCCCATGGGTTATTCAGTCTCCTGCGCCTATTTTGAGAGATTTAGCACCTTTTTGCATTGGTGCGTCCAGGCCGCCTCCGGCCACCCCCCGGGGTGGATCACTACCTGGACGATTTTCTCTTTATGGGCCCAGGGGGAAGTTCTGTCTGTGGCGATATTATGTCGGTTGCCAGGTGCTTGTTCAAAAGTTTGGGGGTTCCCGTCGCGCCGGACAAGTGTGAGGGCCCCTCCAGTTGTCTTAGCTATTTGGGAATTGAAATAGACACAGTGGCGGGTTGCTGTCGCCTCCCCGATGATAAAGTGCGTAAGCTTTTGGGTTTAATTCACGATTGTTTGGGCAAGCGCAGGGTTCGGCTTAAGCAAGTACAGTCGTTGCTGGGTTCCTTCAACTTTGCGTGCCCATCCCCAATGGGTAGGGTTTTCTGTCGCAAACTTGAACGGGCCACGGAGGGGCCGGTCAGGCAGCATCACACCGTGTACCTCTCCCGCGAGATCAGGGATGATTTGCGAGTTTCGGCTTTTTTCCTGGTGTCCTTCAACAGGGAGGTTTTGTGGCCTCCCCCTTGTTGTTCCAACAGTTGGCTCCAGTTGTTCACTGATGCCTCGGGCAGTCATGGCTTTGGGGCATTTTTTGCCGGGTCGTGGTGCGCTGCTGCTTGGCCGTCCTCTTGGGTGGCACGGCGTTTCACCAAGAACCTCATTTTGCTGGAATTGTTCCCGAGCATCGTTGCCCTGGAGTTGTGGGCCTGCCAGTTCTCGAATCGGGACATCTCGTTCCGTTGCGACAACTTGAGAGTGGTGCACGCTATCAATAATCAGCGTTCTTCTTCTCCACAGGCTTTGCGGCTTTTGCGATATCTGGTGCTAGTTTGCTTGCGGCGCAATATTAATTTCAGGGCCCGTCATGTTCCTGGAATCGACAACGGGATTGCGGATGCGTTGTCTCGGTTCCAGTTTGATAAATTCCGTGCGTTGGTTCCGGGAGCGGCGGCGGAGGGTTTACCGTGGCCACCTTCTGTCTGGCAGATTGTCGAGTTGGGTTAGCGGCTCTGGCCAGGTGTGTGTTGGCTTCTTCCACGCTCATGGCGTATGATGCGGCCTGGCGTGATTGGTCGGCCTTTCAAAGTAGGTACGGTGTGGCAGGAGAGTACCCGGCTGACGTTTTGATGGCCTTTGTTTGGGAGCATTATCAAGGGGGTAGGTCAAAAGCGGCCATGTCTTCTGCCCTTGCGGGCATTTCCTTTCACTCTCGGCTCCACGGGATGACGGACCCCACCGGGTCTTTTGTCCTTTCCAGAGCGGACTCCCGTAGACCCGTGACTTTGCAGCTTCTAACAGAGTTGCTGCGTGTGCTGCCTCGAATTGCGACCTCGGAGTTCGAGGTGGCCCTTTTTAGTTGTGCTTTTGCCCTAGCTTTCTTTGGGGCTTTCAGAGTGAGCGAGTTAGTGGCGTGCAGTAAGTCATCTCGTGAGTCCGGTATGGTTTACGGGAATGTGCGCCTGCAGGATGGCCTGTTGCTCTGCAGGATTGTGCGGTCCAAGACAGATCAAACAGGTTGGGGTCGCTGGGTGTCCTTGGAGGCCCGGGAGGATGCGAGTGTTTGCCCGCTGCGGCTGACGCAGGAGTATCTCAGGTTGAGGCTTTCGGGTGGCGACCAGTTGCTAGTGCATGCACACGCTGACCCACTGACTAAGTTCCAATTTGCTGCAGTGTTTAAGAAATGTTTGGAGGCGCTAGGCTTGCGCGGGGCGGACTTCGGTACCCATTCCTTTTGGATTGGGGAGGCTACCCATGCCGCGGCTACGGGTTCCTCCCCGGCGGCTATTCGGGAGCTGGGCCGTTGGAAGTCTGCCTCCTAGAAGTCTTATGTTCGTTTTGATAAGAATTTAGGTGCGCCTGTTGCGCTAACCCAAAAACTTGTTTACTCATCGGTTTTTGAACGCTTACTGTTCAGGAATCGAGGGTGTGAAGTGAATTTTAAAATTTTCCTCCGAGGGGACCTAATTTCAATTGGCTGTTCTCTGAAGTTCCACGGGAGGTTTTTTTGAGTTTTCTCCTTCACTTGGGTTATTTATGTTTATTGCATTTATCTAAGTTTTGTGTTCAAATTTCTGATGCTAGGGTGTTTTTCTTTTTCAGCCGTCGTTGATTTTGGGGAGCGAGTGTGGCTGGTTGGCCATTCTTATATTTTTGGGGCATCAAGGCACTTAGGGCAGCTGACGTTTTTGGGACTAGAGAGTTTCGTTGGTTAGGTGTTCGGGGTTTGCTTTGGGGTGATTTGTTGCGTCTCCTTTTTCACAGTGAGCGACGCTGGGGTCGCCCCAGCTATATTGTCCTGCATTTGGGCGGCAATGATTTGGGTCGAGTTAAAGGCACCGACTTGAATTTGTCCATTAAGGCGGATTTGGTGGCGATTCGTTGTCCCGGGCCAGGAGTCCGTATTGTGTGGTCTGAGATAGTTCCGCGTTTTCATTGGCGAGGTGCAGTGCGTTTTTCGGCTCTGGAGAAGGCTCGCAAGAAGGTGAATTCGGCGGTGTCTCTGTTTGTTAGGGCCATTGGTGGCGTGGCTGTCAGGCATCCTTTACTTGTGCTGCGTAATAGGCAGTTCTACAAGGAGGATGGGGTTCATCTTTCTCCGGACGGAGTTCAGGTTTTCCTGGAGGATGTTTTTCGTCCTTTCCGTTAGGGCTCTTTAGTTTTTTCTTGTTTGCTTGTTCGGATGGCGGTGGCGGTTTTGTTAAACCTTTGTGGCGGGAAGTCACTACCAACCAGCGGTCAAACAGGCATAAGTGGTCATTGTGGGGCACCCTCTTTAGAAGGACGGCAGGTGTGTCCTTCCCTTGCGGGTGGACATTTAGACGTTCCCCTGCGGGAACCGAACGTTTGCCAGAGAAAAGAGTGGTGAGGCCAGCACAATGCAGGTTATGCAGGAAGGAGGCGGGGTTTGGGTACTCCCCTCCTTGGTTTGTTGGATTTTATCTAAGTGACTGGTAGCGACTTTTCCTTTGCCATCTTTCAATCTAAATTTAACTTTACAATCCAAATTAATTCCAATTTCAATTACAATTATAGTTTAAAGAGCTGGTCAGCGATCAATAAATATCGTCTGACCTTTAACTCCAGCTACCGTGTCCGTGTCTTTATTTCAGTGTGCGTCGTTTTATTTTAAATTTAGCTAGTTTAAGAAAGGTTTATGTAATCACAATAAAGTTATGGGCGCCTTATAGGACTGAAGGATTAGAAAATCATCACCGCTGGTAAGGAAAAATAGTAATTGCTTCCTGGTTAGAGATTAACACTAATATGATCCTGGTTAAGACCTTACAGATCCTATAGTTATAGAGCAGATGTTCGCCAATGTGATCCTGAAGGCAGTCCAGGTTTTAAGGATATCCATGCTTAGGCACATGGGAGTTGATTAGTACCTCAGTCAGTTTGATTATTCCATCTGTGCACAAGCAGGGATATCTCGAAAAACCTGGACTGTTGGGTGCCTTCAGGACCATGTTTTGGGACCATCGTTTTGCATCATTGCATTGAATCACAACAGTAAACCAGATTTTTATGTTTACCATCTTGTTTTTCTAAAAGTGTCTATTTGTGTTTACTTCTAAAATGCATATCTACTCCAACATATGTTTTATACAAGTAAAGATTAAACCTGTTGCCCCTATACAAGTTTGGTTTTACTGTGTCTGGGGTGGGTAACCTGGCCTCTCTGTTGTGTGGTGGAGGAGGTGACTAACCAGGGCCTCTGCTTAGGATTGGTGTTAGAGCAGGAAGCTAACCCCTCATATCCTGCTGCAACCAGGTTACAGCGGGTCTGTAGTAACCATCTCTAGTGTACCTCTGCAAATACATTAGGGGTACCACACAATGCAAGTAGGATTTGTATTGAGTGAGTACATAGGCTTTGTAGGAGCATGCAGTGCTAGTAAACTTTGCTTCAGACGTTGCATGTTTGGTTGTGTTTGGATAATCTACAGTGAGAGTTGCAATGCAAGTGTTAAAATTAAGACAGAAATCTGACATACACTGTAATTCCTTTCCATAAGTTTCTATAAATACACCGTTTAGTGCAACTCTGTTGAAAACGATAACTGGCTACCTAGTGCACTGGCAGGAAAGATTTTCTTGGTCTGCCTCGAAGAGGTGCCCTTTTAGAACCCTTACCCTCTATTAAAGGTAGTTTTTGTCTAAAGCTTTTAAGAAAAACATGACCTTATTTGGATTGCAAAAAAAACAAAAACACTCTATTTTTGTTGCAAACTGCAGACTCATTGACCTGTATAGTGGCCCAGAACATAACATATTTTGATTCTAAAATAAAAAATAAAAATAATGATATAGAACCTATGAACTTTCTGTTTTTTAATATCATACTTGATACAACTGTCACTCAGTGGGGATAAGATCGTGTTTTGAATGCGCTTTGGAGTTTATGAATGGTAAAGTTTAATACACAGGCCTGTTGCCTAAAATAAAATAATAGTATTATATATGTAATTTAGAAATGTCACAGAAAGTTCAATGCATCCACCATAGCCCCACAGGATCAAGGTTCTGCAGCTTCTTGTTTTTAACTTGTCTTTCAGTGTCGAGTTATTTAGTTTAGAGGGTTTAATGTGTGGTGCAATTATTTACTTCTATCACACATAGATAATAATAAAAAGCAAACTTTAATTGTGCCAATTTCTGCAGAATCTGCAAATCTGTGCGACTGTAATTGCTACATCTGCCAGTTATTATAATGACTTTTGAAGGTGCACCTGTTGCTTCAATGTTGCCTTTTATGGGCTGACCGCTATGCAGCCTTCAATTTGATCAACTTGTACCTCGTGCCTCAATGATGCCGCTGGCTCCTTGTGAATTGATAAATGGCAAGAGCCGTACTTTGGCTTTACATTGGACATATGGTACTGGGTCCACATTTAACATCCGTTTGTTTTCTCATTAGCCCCGACACAAAGATTAATTTTGATCTAGTATGAATTTCAGTTTCAACGTCATTTGACATTCTCCATTCATGTGCTTATTTTTCCAACCATAAAAGGTCAGAAATCAGTGTTCACATCTGGTGACTGTGTAGAGAGGAGCAAAATTGCCAAATCTAAATCTGTGGAATATTTGTTTTACTCCCCATAATAATAAAATATATTCTCTATGTGGCATGCAGTTCCCACTCAGATTGGTAGGTGAAAATATACACATCTCAAGAGATCATAGTCACTGCCACTAAAGGTGGGTACACACGGCCCAATTACGCTTTGAACGGCAGTAGGGGGGGCATGCTGCATTCGTCAGCATGGCATCGATAACGACAGCCCCAGATCTTCTTGCATGTTCAAAAGATCTGGGGTTGTCGTTAACGAACAATGTAAATGATGTGTTGTTCCAAATGATTGGGAACGCACACATCATGGCTCTAACCGTTCCGTGTGTACCCACCTTTTGGGGTCTATTCATGAAGCAGTGAAAAGAGTGGAGAAGTGAGCCAGTGGAGAAGTTGCCCATGGAAACCAATCAGCTGCTCCGTACAATTGTGTGGTATGCAAATTATAAATGTTACTTTAATGCTGATTGGTTGCCATGGGCAACTTCTCCACTGGCTAATATCTCCACACTTTTCACTGCTTCATGAATAGACCCCTTAGTCTTTGAAACTGTGGATGGAGCCTTTCATTTGGTTACAG
Source organism: Pseudophryne corroboree (assembly GCF_028390025.1). NCBI lineage: Eukaryota > Metazoa > Chordata > Amphibia > Anura > Myobatrachidae > Pseudophryne > Pseudophryne corroboree. The sequence continues at coordinate 472,967,784 of NC_086451.1, forward strand.
TTTTTCTGTATACTGGGCAGCTGAAGTATTAAACAGTATTCTGAAACTTAGCAGAACTGAGCAAGATTTAAAAATGTTCCACAAAATATGTGCCTCATTCTGCATATTGCTTAGAAAATGTTCATCCTTTCCTTGCAAAATGTGACCCTGAGAGCTTCCAGTCCCGACCAAACTACAACACACCACAACATTTCACAAAATGTAAATTTTAAAATACGGAGCAGAATTTCTGAGCAAAAGCAAGTCTTGAATACTGATTTGTCTGAACAATGGTGGTCATTCCGAGTTGTTCGCTCGCAAGCTGCTTTTAGCAGCTTTGCACACACTAAGCCGCCGCCTACTGGGAGTGAATCTTAGCTTATCAAAATTGCGAACAAAAGATTAGCAGAATTGCGAATAGACACTTCTTAGCAGTTTCTGAGTAGCTCCAGACTTACTCGGCATCTGCGATCAGTTCAGTCAGTTTCGTTCCTGGTTTGACGTCAGAAACACACCCAGCGTTCGCCCAGACACTCCTCCGTTTCTCCAACCACTCCCGCGTTTTGCCCAGAAACGGTAGCGTTTTTTCACACACACCCATAAAACGTCCAGTTTCCGCCCAGAAACACCCACTTCCTGTCAATCACATTACGATCACCAGAACGAAGAAAAAACCTCGTAATGCCGTGAGTAAAAAACCTAACTGCATAGCAAATTTACTTGGCGCAGTCGCACTGCGGACATTGCGCATGCGCATTAGCGACTAATCGCTCCGTTGCGAGAAAAAAATACAGAGCGAACAACTCGGAATGACCCCCAATGAGCCTCCACTCAGGAGCCTTTTTGGTGGCAAATTCTGCTTCAGAAACTGTGTTTTACAGGCAACTTGATATTGACACCCTATTTTTATATTGGAACCCATTGGCAAGGACAGTAATGTTAAAAGAGCGGGATGTTCTAACGTCAAAATATAGTAAAAACTCGGAAAACCGCCTATGGGCTTCTTTGCAGAGAGGGATCAGTAAGGATCCCCCCCCAGTTTTCCCGGGGGCCGATGACCTGGAAGTCTGCACATTGCAAAGGACAGATCTCGCTGGAAGAGCTATGCTTTGTGTATATAATCACAAATCTACATGCGTACAGTATTAATAAATGAGCCATGATTGCAGTAAGTAGCAGGGCGACACATCCCACCCATAGTGAACAACTACACTGACATGAATACCTTAAAGTGTTGTTCAGTTGTCTTGTAGTGTCTAGCCACATATGATTCATAGTCAAACAGTCCATGGTTGGACTGTTAAGCAAGGTCCTATAACAGACAAATGGGTCTGGTACATTGGAAAGCTATAGGAGCAGGCGGGTTTAGGACAAGAGCATGATCCAGGGATAAAGCCAGAATTCCATATGCAGAATAGCAGTTAAAGGTATTAGCAAAGCAAGATCCAAATAAGGGAACAGACAGGAAAGTAGTAAAGAAGCCAGGGAGATGTCAGAGGCCAATGTGTGTTTCAACGTTTGTGTGCAGAAATACCAATCACCTAGCACTGACTGCTAGACGAGATTATAAATATGAAATGCTGGACATCTAATCAGAGGGGATCCGGTCTGAAGATCGACAGTGTCTAGGTCGACAATGTTTAGGTCGACCACTATAGGTCGACAGTCACTAGGTCGACATGGATGGAAGGTCGACAGGGTTTCTAGGTCGACATGTGCTAGGTCGACAGGTCTAAAGGTCGACATGAGTTTTTTACATTTTTTTTTTTTGGATTTTTTCATACTTAACGATCCACGTGGACTACGATTGGAACGGTAAAGTGTGCCGAGCGAAGCGGTAGCGGAGCGAAGGCACCATGCCCGAAGCATGGCGAGCAAAGCGAGCCATGCGAGGGAACGCTGTGCACTAATTTGGGATCCCGGTCACTCTACGAAGAAAACGACACAAAAAAAAATTCCTCATGTCGACCTTTAGACCTGTCGACCTAGAAACCCTGTCGACCTTCCATCCATGTCGACCTAGTGACTGTCGACCTATAGTGGTCGACCTAAACATTGTCGACCTAGATACTGTCGATAAAACGAACCACACCCAATCAGAGACAGGTGAGCTGGTTTTGCATGTGGAGACACTTTCAAACAATGTTGGAAAACCCAGCCTACATTACGGGAAACACCCAAACACTCAAGCGCCATATTGCCCAGCTAACTTGTCACACACTTTAAATGAACAGTGAGATACTGTAGCACAAATATCGCTGTGACTGTGACACTGAGACGACCTTGTTCTGACTTCTTTCCATCTGCTCTAAAAAGAAATGCAGATATCCCGGTTCCTAAGCTATATATTTCTACAGGTTGTTTTTGGTATATCATGTAAAAACAATTACAAGGAATTGTTAAAAAAAAATTAAATAGCACATTGTAAAGACTTGGTTAAAAATGTAGAAGTTTAGCAGGTACAGTAGCTTCTGCGTAAATTCTGCATTAAATAAAGGACCGCATGATATGCCACTTCAGTCCAGAACTATATAATTGCTCATTACAGTTTCCAATATTGCTTCTCCGCTGATTGCAGACTCTGCCGCACACCTGATAGCGCATTCACAGACACCTCGCCGTGATCACTCTCCACTCACTTATAGACAAATGCAGGTAATTCAGGATGGATTGTTCTTGTCTGATTAGGAACAAAAAAGACAGAAATGGTTTCCAGACGGAATGAGTGCGGCTATTTTACTTTGCATCCCAATCGTAAAACAATAATTCCAATCACAGGCAATTTACGTGCTCCATAAAATGCACTGCTTTCATATTATTCAGGTTTCACAACATGGAATAATCTGCCAGCAATGATCCATGTAAGTGAAGGGGGTACACACTAGGCCATTTCAGCCTTAAAAATAAACGATAACGACATATGTCATTATCGTTTATTTTTAGGCTGAAATCGTCCAGTGTGTATGGGGGTGATATTGGTGACCGAGGAATGATGCGCGCTCCCGCATGCCGTTCAGCGATCACCAATATTGAGCTGACATGCAGCTCAACCCGTCAATGTCAGGCTGAGCTGCATGTTCAGAAATACCGGCGGTGACGTCACTGAACGTTATCGTTGAACGATAACGTTCAGTGTGGACGCACTATATCATTGATCGCTATATCGTTCAATGATATAGTCGTCCATCACCGGCAATTACCAATCGCCTAGTGTGTACCTGCCTTTAAGTCTCCCACATATCAGCAATCGATTGGGGCAATTTGCCAATTTGCAGACAATTGTGCAAATAAATCTGCAATGTATGGGGTTCAATGATCGTGGATTCAGACCAAAAGGTTATTGGGATTGTTAAATCAGGTTGTTTAACATGTTGGATTTCACAGATTGACTAGGGCTGTAGATTGCTAGTGTCAGGGCCGGTTCTAGACCTTGTGGTGCCCAGGGCGAAAGTTTCCTGTGGCGCCCCCCCCCCCCAACCAGGTGAAATACAGTTGGTGCACGCCCCAAAACATGGGCATGGTTTCTTCATAGGGAAGGGGCGTGACCACAGTTATCCCCCTGTACTTGTGCCCCGCTGTAGCTGTGCCCCCAGTAGTTGTGCACCCAGCAGCTGTGCCCCTAGTTAATTCCCCCCCAGTAGCTGTTCCCCCTGTAGCAGTGCCCCCTTTGGTAGTGCCCCCTGTAGTTGTGCCCCTTGTAGCTGTGCCCCTTATAGTAGTGCCCCCAGTAGCTGTGACCCCAGTTGATTTGCACCCTGTAGCAGTGCCCCCAGTATGTGCCCCCTGTAGTTGTGTCCCCAGTAGTTGTGCCCCCTGTACTTGTGCGCCCTTGTAGATTTGCCCCCAGTAGCTGTGCCCCCAGTACTTGTGCCCCCCTGTACTTGTGCCCCCCTGTAGATTTGCCCCCAGTAGCTGTGCCCCCAGTAGTTGTGTCCCCCTGTAGATTTGCCCCCAGTAGCTGTGCCCCCAGTAGTTGTGCCCCCTGTACTTGTGCCCCCCTGTAGATTTGCCCCCAGTAGTTGTGCCCCCCTGTAGATTTGCCCTCAGTAGCTGTGCCCCCAGTAGTTGTGCCCCCTGTACTTGTGCCCCCAGTAACTGTGCCCAGTAGTTGTGCCCCCAGTTAATTTGCCCCCTGTAGCTGTTCCCCCTGTAGCAGTGCCCCCAGTAGCTGTGCCCCCAGTTGATTTGCCCCCAGTTGCTATTCCCCCTGTAGCATTGCCCCAGTATGTGCCCCCTGTAGATCTGCCCCCCAGTAGCTGTGCCCCCATTTGTAGTGCCCCCTGTAATAGTGCCCCATTAATAGTGCCCCCTTTAGTAGCGCCTCTTTGAAACCTTAAAAATAAACACAATACTTACCAGCCTTGCTCCTGTTTCCGGACTGCTGCTGCCGCTGCTGTCTCCGGGCGCCGCACTGACACTAGGGGTCAATTTTGACCTTTAGTGTCTGTCAGCGACGCCGGCTGCAGCGGGCGCACACAGCGCTCGCTGCAGCTGGGGAGCGGGGAGGGAGCGTAGATTAGTAGTGACTCTTGCCACGGTGGCAGTGGCGCCCTCAGGGTGGCGGCGCCCCGGGCAAAAAGCCTGCTTGCCCGTGGCAAGAGCCACTACTGGCTAGTATATGGTAACAACCAGCAGATCTGCGTACTGTTCTGTGAAGGGTGCTCGGCTGTTAGGGGCTGTGAGGGGTGCTCAGCTGTTAGGGGCTGTGAGGGGAGAGGGGTGCTGTGAGTATCTGTGAAGGGTGCTCGGCTGTTAGGGGCTGTGAGGGGTGCTGTGAGGAGCTTTGAAGGGTGCTCGACTGTTAGGGGCTGTGAGAGGAGAGGAGTGCTGTGAGGAGCTGTGAAGGGTGCTCAGCTGTTAGGGGCTGTGAGGGGAGAGAGGTACTGTAAGGAGCTGTGAAGGGTGCTCGGCTGTTAGGGGCTGTGAGGGGAGAGGGGTGCTGTGAGTATCTGTGAAGGGTGCTCGGCTGTTAGGGGCTGTGAGGGGTGCTGTGAGGAGCTTTGAAGGGTGCTCGACTGTTAGGGGCTGTGAGAGGAGAGGGGTGCTGTGAGGAGCTGTGAAGGGTGCTCGGCTGTTAGGGGCTGTGAGGCGTGCTGTGAGGAGCTGTGAAGGGTGCTCTGCTGTTAGGGGCTGTGAGGAGAGAGAGGTGCTGTGAGGAGCTGTGACGGATGCTCGGCTGTTAGGGGCTGTGAGGGGAGAGGGGTGCTGTGAGGAGCTGTGAAGGATGCTGTGCTGTAAGGGTCTGTGAGGGGAGAGGGGTTGTAAAGGGTGCTGTGCTGTAAGGGGCTGTGGGGTAAGAGGGGTGCTGTGAGGGGTTCTGAAAGGTGATGTAGTGTTAGAGGTTGTGAGGGGTGCTGTGAGGGGTTGTGAAGGGTGCTTAGCTGTTAAGGGCTGTGAGGGGAGAGGGTTTGTAAAGGGTGTTGTGCTGTAAGGGGCTGTGGGGTGAGAGGGGTGCTGTGAGGGGTTCTGAAGGGTGCTGTACTGTTAGGGGATGTGAGGAGAGAGGGGTGCTGTAGGAGCTGTGAAAGGTGCTCGGCTGTTAGGGGCTGTGAGGAGAGAGAGGTGCTGAGAGGGGTTCTGAAGGGTGATGTAGTGTTAGGGGATGTGAGGAGAGAGGGGTGCTGTGAGGGGCTGTGAAGGGTGCTCGGCTGTTAGGGGCTGTGAGGGGTACTGTGAGGAGCTGTGAAGGGAGAGGGGTGCTGTGAGGAGCTGTGAAGGGTGCTCGGCTGTTAGGGGCTGTGAGGGGTGCTGTGAGGAGCTGTGAAGGGTGCTCGGCTGTTAGGGGCTGTGAGGAGAGAGAGGTGCTGAGAGGAGCTGTGAAGGATGCTCGGCTGTTAGGGGCTGTGAGGGGAGAGGGGTGCTGTGAGGGGTTGTGAAGGGTGCTGTGCTGTAAGGGTCTGTGATGGGAGAGGGGGTGTAAAGGGTGCTGTGCTGTAAGGGGCTGTGGGGTAAGAGGGGTGCTGTGAAGGGGTTCTGAAGGGTGAAGTAGTGTTAGAGGTTGTGAGTGGAGAGGGGTGCTGTGAGGGGTTGTGAAGGGTGCTTAGTTGTTAGGGGCTGTGAGGGGACAGGGTTTGTAAAGGGTGCTGTGCTGTAAGGGGCTCTGGGGTGAGAGGGGTGCTGTGAGGGGTTCTGAAGGGTGCTGTAGTGTTAAGGGCTGTGAGGAGAGAGGGTGCTGTGAGTGGTAGAGGCTGTGAAGGGTGCTTGGCTGTTAAGGGCTGTGAGGGGTGCTGTGAGGAGCTGTGACGGGTGCTCTGCTGTGAGGGGAGAGGGGTGCTGTGAGTGGGAGAGGCTGTGAAGGGTGCTTGGCTGTTAAGGGCAGTGAGGGGTGCTGTGAGGAGCTGTGAAGGGTGCTCTGCTGTGAGGGGAGAGGGGTGCTGCACTTTCCACAATAGTAGATAACAATATCAGGACTTTCGACATCAGCTCAGTTTCTCAAAAGTTGAGGTTTTCTGGACACGGATGGAAGCTACGAGGAGGTGCTCCGGTGTGTGGTCTAGTTATGTAAGGAACAGAGGAACAACTCTTAGTGTTCCTAGGTGGTCTTTGTATCATCTAATGTATTGGAAATGTATTGGGTGGTGACTGGGAGGCATCTACTCAGATGCATTGAGATATACTGTATTACAGATGTAGCCATGCTTATCTTACTGCGAAGTGGCATGCTGCATGGTGTGCAAGGCTACGACATTAATGGAGCAATCACCGGCTGCAAATAGTCGCAGCATGGCATGCCACGCAGCAAGTCGTATTGCAGAATGCATGTTATAGGAGTGCAGTAGGCATTTAGCCGAACTGGTTGTGAACTGTACTTTAATGAGGACTGTCCCTTCTGTAGTATGGGGCAGGTGCTAGATTTGAAGGTGCGACCAATGATACTGTCTAAAGATGCAATAATTGGGCGTCCCAGTCCTTGCACACTCCTACACACGCTTGCGCATCAGGAGAACGGCTTTTACTGACATTGGCATAAAGTCGCAGACTAAAACAAAAGAAGCTAAAGCGGTCGCAGGAGCGTGGGTCTCACAATCAGCCTCTTTGTGCCCAATCAAGCTGCGATTTGGATGGACATTTGGATGTTTTAGTCCTAGCTGAAAGGTATTTGAGGTCCAAAAAGATTGTTGATCCTCACCAATATCTGAGCGACAGATGTCTACTGGGTCTAGCGGTAAATTGTTGTGGGATAATTGCTGAATCTGGCCAGTCTGACTCTCTAAGATGACATTTGGCAGTTCCGTCAGATCTCCAGTCATTGGCGGAGTCTTTAGAAGTGTCAACTCATATTTGCCAGGGCTCAACCTTAAATGGCATCTTGTACATTACATATGATGGAGGTTACTTTCACTGCAAGTATTTATTACCTTCATTTCAGCAGCTACTTAGAGTAGAAAAGTCAACACAAATATTAAGTCATACATTACACCTGTTCATAAAATTTTTTCTAGATCTTGATAGATAAGGACGACCTACAAACCATACAGTAGTTAATATTACCAACTGTGCCTCTTCAGTGATGGCTTCAGTTATGTCCTGGGAGCTGGTTCACTTGTGTGGGTGGATTTTAGACTGGAAGAATCTGAGAATTCCATTAATTCTAAAAAATAAAATCATCGGTTGTCTGCAGCTTAAATTGGTTATTATTATTGTTTTATAAATACTTCATGTGACTTGTTATCCCAGCATTTGGACTCTTTTAATGATGGGATTTTTGAGCTGATAAAGCTAATAAGGGATCATGCATCACTGTACTGTCCTTAAGCATCACCTTACTGTGATATACTAACAAGACTGTATCACAGAGTAAAACCATTGCTCAATATCTCAGGATTCTTATGTTGGCAGCTAAGGATGAGTGGCCCTCCGTGGGCAGCATCATTTGAAGCATTTATATCTGATGCCACTATGGAAGAGAGGAACAGAGATTAAATAGAGTAATAGCTGCTCGGTCATCTGCTCTAGGTCAAGACTGACATCCGTACTAAAGTAGTAAAAATACTTAGGCGATGTATAAAACGTAATGAATCAGCTACAGCAGTTACTGGGTCCAGATGGTCAGATTGCAGGGGTGCCTCGGGTTGATGGTGAAGGACCAAATCAGATCATTTATGGTCCATGTGATAGGGAAAACCAGTGCTGGTGGCTGCCATTCATAAAATATGTGGACAAACAGAAGCACAACTCTGTCCACTGCCACGTGACTGAAGAATGACAGGTAAGCACAATCAACTTAATTCAATAATTGTCCATACCGGTATTCACCTACGTTACTTACAGTTGAAAGTAGAGGATTGTAAAAGTGATGTAGCAACTAGAGATGAGCGCCTGAAATTTTTCGGGTTTTGTGTTTTGGTTTTGGGTTCGGTTCCGCGGCCGTGTTTTGGGTTCGAACGCGTTTTGGCAAAACCTCACCGAATTATTTTTGTCGGATTCGGGTGTGTTTTGGATTCGGGTGTTTTTTTCCAAAAACACTAAAAAACAGCTTAAATCATAGAATTTGGGGGTCATTTTGATCCCAAAGTATTATTAACCTCAAAAACCATAATTTACACTCATTTTCAGTCTATTCTGAATACCTCACACCTCACAATATTATTTTTAGTCCTAAAATTTGCACCGAGGTCGCTGTGTGAGTAAGATAAGCGACCCTAGTGGCCGACACAAACACCGGGCCCATCTAGGAGTGGCACTGCAGTGTCACGCAGGATGTCCCTTCCAAAAAACCCTCCCCAAACAGCACATGACGCAAAGAAAAAAAGAGGCGCAATGAGGTAGCTGTGTGAGTAATATTAGCGACCCTAGTGGCCGACACAAACACCGGGCCCATCTAGGAGTGGCACTGCAGTGTCACGCAGGATGGCCCTTCCAAAAAACACTCCCCAAACAGCACATGACGCAAAGAAAAAAAGAGGCGCAATGAGGTAGCTGACTGTGTGAGTAAGATTAGCGACCCTAGTGGCCGACACAAACACCGGGCACATCTAGGAGTGGCACTGCAGTGTCACGCAGGATGTCCCTTCCAAAAAACCCTCCCCAAACAGCACATGACGCAAAGAAAAAAAGAGGCGCAATGAGGTAGCTGTGTGAGTAAGATTAGCGACCCTAGTGGCCGACACAAACACCGGGCCCATCTAGGAGTGGCACTGCAGTGTCACGCAGGATGTCCCTTCCAAAAAACCCTCCCCAATCAGCACATGATGCAAAGAAAAAGAAAAGAAAAAAGAGGTGCAAGATGGAATTATCCTTGGGCCCTCCCACCCACCCTTATGTTGTATAAACAAAACAGGACATGCACACTTTAACCAACCCATCATTTCAGTGACAGGGTCTGCCACACGACTGTGACTGATATGACGGGTTGGTTTGGACCCCCCCCAAAAAAGAAGCAATTAATCTCTCCTTGCACAAACTGGCTCTACAGAGGCAAGATGTCCACCTCATCTTCACCCTCCGATATATCACCGTGTACATCCCCCTCCTCACAGATTATCAATTCGTCCCCACTGGAATCCACCATCTCAGCTCCCTGTGTACTTTGTGGAGGCAATTGCTGCTGGTCAATGTCTCCGCGGAGGAATTGATTATAATTCATTTTAATGAACATCATCTTCTCCACATTTTCTGGATGTAACCTCGTACGCCGATTGCTGACAAGGTGAGCGGCGGCACTAAACACTCTTTCGGAGTACACACTTGTGGGAGGGCAACTTAGGTAGAATAAAGCCAGTTTGTGCAAGGGCCTCCAAATTGCCTCTTTTTCCTGCCAGTATAAGTACGGACTGTGTGACGTGCCTACTTGGATGCGGTCACTCATATAATCCTCCACCATTCTATCAATGTTGAGAGAATCATATGCAGTGACAGTAGACGACATGTCCGTAATCGTTGTCAGGTCCTTCAGTCCGGACCAGATGTCAGCATCAGCAGTCGCTCCAGACTGCCCTGCATCACCGCCAGCGGGTGGGCTCGGAATTCTGAGCCTTTTCCTCGCACCCCCAGTTGCGGGAGAATGTGAAGGAGGAGATGTTGACAGGTCGCGTTCCGCTTGACTTGACAATTTTGTCACCAGCAGGTCTTTCAACCCCAGCAGACCTGTGTCTGCCGGAAAGAGAGATCCAAGGTAGGCTTTAAATCTAGGATCGAGCACGGTGGCCAAAATGTAGTGCTCTGATTTCAACAGATTGACCACCCGTGAATCCTTGTTAAGCGAATTAAGGGCTGCATCCACAAGTCCCACATGCCTAGCGGAATCGCTCCGTGTTAGCTCCTTCTTCAATGCCTCCAGCTTCTTCTGCAAAAGCCTGATGAGGGGAATGACCTGACTCAGGCTGGCAGTGTCTGAACTGACTTCACGTGTGGCAAGTTCAAAGGGCATCAGAACCTTGCACAACGTTGAAATCATTCTCCACTGCACTTGAGACAGGTGCATTCCATCTCCTATATCGTGCTCAATTGTATAGGCTTGAATGGCCTTTTGCTGCTCCTCCAACCTCTGAAGCATATAGAGGGTTGAATTCCACCTCGTTACCACTTCTTGCTTCAGATGATGGCAGGGCAGGTTCAGTAGTTTTTGGTGGTGCTCCAGTCTTCTGTACGTGGTGCCTGTACGCCGAAAGTGTCCCGCAATTCTTCTGGCCACCGACAGCATCTCTTGCACACCCCTGTCGTTTTTTAAAAAATTCTGCACCACCAAATTCAAGGTATGTGCAAAACATGGGACGTGCTGGAATTTGCCCATATTTAATGCACACACAATATTGCTGGCGTTGTCCGATGCCACAAATCCACAGGAGAGTCCAATTGGGGTAAGCCATTCCGCGATGATCTTCCTCAGTTGCCGTAAGAGGTTTTCAGCTGTGTGCGTATTCTGGAAAGCGGTGATACAAAGCGTAGCCTGCCTAGGAAAGAGTTGGCGTTTGCGAGATGCTGCTACTGGTGCCGCCGCTGCTGTTCTTGCGGCGGGAGTCCATACATCTACCCAGTGGGCTGTCACAGTCATATAGTCCTGACCCTGCCCTGCTCCACTTGTCCACATGTCCGTGGTTAAGTGGACATTGGGTACAACTGCATTTTTTAGGACACTGGTGAGTCTTTTTCTGACGTCCGTGTACATTCTCGGTATCGCCTGCCTAGAGAAGTGGAACCTAGATGGTATTTGGTAACGGGGGCACACTGCCTCAATAAATTGTCTAGTTCCCTGTGAACTAACGGCGGATACCGGACGCACGTCTAACACCAACATAGTTGTCAAGGACTCAGTTATCCGCTTTGCAGTAGGATGACTGCTGTGATATTTCATCTTCCTCGCAAAGGACTGTTGAACAGTCAATTGCTTACTGGAAGTAGTACAAGTGGGCTTACGACTTCCCCTCTGGGATGACCATCGACTCCCAGCGGCAACAACAGCAGCGCCAGCAGCAGTAGGCGTTACACGCAAGGATGCATCGGAGGAATCCCAGGCAGGAGAGGACTCGTCAGACTTGCCAGTGACATGGCCTGCAGGACTATTGGCATTCCTGGGGAAGGAGGAAATTGACACTGAGGGAGTTGGTGGGGTGGTTTGCGTGAGCTTGGTTACAAGAGGAAGGGATTTACTGGTCAGTGGACTGCTTCCGCTGTCACCCAAAGTTTTTGAACTTGTCACTGACTTATTATGAATGCGCTGCAGGTGACGTATAAGGGAGGATGTTCCGAGGTGGTTAACGTCCTTACCCCTACTTATTACAGCTTGACAAAGGGAACACACGGCTTGACACCTGTTGTCCGCATTTCTGGTGAAATACCTCCACACCGAAGAGCTGATTTTTTTGGTATTTTCACCTGGCATGTCAACGGCCATATTCCTCCCACGGACAACAGGTGTCTCCCCGGGTGCCTGACTTAAACAAACCACCTCACCATCAGAATCCTTCTGGTCATTTTCCTCCCCAGCGCCAGCAACACCCATATCCTCCTCATCCTGGTGTACTTCAACACTGACATCTTCAATCTGACTATCAGGAACTGGACTGCGGGTGCTCCTTCCAGCACTTGCAGGGGGCATGCAAATAGTGGAAGGCGCATGCTCTTCACGTCCAGTGTTGGGAAGGTCAGGCATCGCAAACGACACAATTGGACTCTCCTTGTGGATTTGGGATTTCAAAGAACGCACAGTTCTTTGCGGTGCTTTTGCCAGCTTGAGTCTTTTCAGTTTTCTAGCGAGAGGCTGAGTGCTTCCATCCTCATGTGAAGCTGAACCACTAGCCATGAACATAGGCCAGGGCCTCAGCCGTTCCTTGCCACTCCGTGTGGTAAATGGCATATTGGCAAGTTTACGCTTCTCCTCCGACAATTTTATTTTAGGTTTTGGAGTCCTTTTTTTTCTGATATTTGGTGTTTTGGATTTGACATGCTCTGTACTATGACATTGGGCATCGGCCTTGGCAGACGACGTTGCTGGCATTTCATCGTCTCGGCCATGACTAGTGGCAGCAGCTTCAGCACGAGGTGGAAGTGGATCTTGATCTTTCCCTAATTTTGGAACCTCAACTTTTTTGTTCTCCATATTTTATAGGCAGAACTAAAAGGCACCTCAGGTAAACAATGGAGATGGATGGATTGGATACTAGTATACAATTATGGACGGACTGCCACGGTTAGGTGGTATAAAACAACCACGGTTAGGTGGTATATATTGTAATACAATTATGGATGGACGGACTGCCTGCCGAGTGCCGACACAGAGGTAGCCACAGCCGTGAACTACCGCACTGTACACTGGTTGATAAAGAGATAGTAGTATACTCGTAACAACTAGTATGACACTATGACGGTATAAAGAATGAAAAAAAAACCACGGTTAGGTGGTATATATTATAATAATACAATTATGGATGGACGGACTGCCTGCCGAGTTCCGACACAGAGGTAGCCACAGCCGTGAACTACCGCACTGTACACTGGTTGATAAAGAGATAGTAGTATACTCGTAACAACTAGTATGACTGACTATGACGGTATAAAGAATGAAAAAAAAACCACGGTTAGGTGGTATATATTGTAATACAATTATGGATGGACGGACTGCCTGCCGAGTTCCGACACAGAGGTAGCCACAGCCGTGAACTACCGCACTGTACACTGGTTGATAAAGAGATAGTAGTATACTCGTAACAACTAGTATGACTGACTATGACGGTATAAAGAATGAAAAAAAAACCACGGTTAGGTGGTATATATTGTAATACAATTATGGATGGACGGACTGCCTGCCGAGTTCCGACACAGAGGTAGCCACAGCCGTGAACTACCGCACTGTACACTGGTTGATAAAGAGATAGTAGTATACTCGTAACAACTAGTATGACTGACTATGACGGTATAAAGAATGAAAAAAAAACCACGGTTAGGTGGTATATATTATAATACAATTATGGATGGACGGACTGCCTGCCGACTGCCGACACAGAGGTAGCCACAGCCGTGAACTACCGCACTGTACACTGGTTGATAAAGAGATAGTAGTATACTCGTAACAACTAGTATGACACTATGACGGTATAAAGAATGAAAAAAAAACCACGGTTAGGTGGTATATATTATAATAATACAATTATGGATGGACGGACTGCCTGCCGACTGCCGACACAGAGGTAGCCACAGCCGTGAACTACCGCACTGTACACTGGTTGATAAAGAGATAGTAGTATACTCGTAACAACTAGTATGACTATGACGACGGTATAAAGAAAGAAAAAAAAATACCACGGTTAGGTGGTATATAATTATACAATTATGGATGGACGGACTGCCTGCCTGCCGAGTGCCGACTGCCGACACAGAGGTAGCCACAGCCGTGAACTACCGCACTGTACTGTGTCTGCTGCTAATATAGACTGGTTGATAAAGAGATAGTATACAACAATATACTACTATACTGGTGGTCAGGCACTGGTCACCACTAGTCACAGTGGCAGTGGCTCTCCTGCAGCAAAAGTGTGCACTGTTTAATTTTAAATTAATATAATATTATGTACTCCTGGCTCCTGCTATAACAACCTGCAGTGCTCCCCAGTCTCCCCCACAATTATTATAAGCTTTTATACATTGATGTGCAGCACACTGGGCTGAGCTGAGTGCACACAGACTGAGTCACACTGTGTGACTGCTGTGTATCGTTTTTTTCAGGCAGAGAACGGATATAGCAGAGAACGGATATATTAAATAAAAGTTAACTTAACAACAACTGCACTGGTCACTGTGGTAAACTCTGTCTGCACAATCTCTCTCTCTCTCTCTCTCTTCTAATCTATTCTAATGGAGAGGACGCCAGCCACGTCCTCTCCCTATCAATCTCAATGCACGTGTGAAAATGGCGGCGACGCGCGGCTCCTTATATAGAATCCGAGTCTCGCGAGAATCCGACAGCGTCATGATGACGTTCGGGCGCGCTCGGGTTAACCGAGCAAGGCGGGAAGATCCGAGTCGCTCGGACCCGTGAAAAAAAAAGTGAAGTTCGTGCGGGTTCGGATTCAAAGAAACCGAACCCGCTCATCTCTAGTAGCAACCTCACAGCAATGGAAAAATGGCCCTCATCCCGAGTTGATCGCTAGCTGCCGTTGTTCGCAGCGCAGCGATCAGGCTAAAAATTGGCACTTATGCGTATGCGGATCAATGCGCACGCGCGACATACTTTCACAAAGGCCGATGCAGTTTTACACAAGCTCTAGCGACGCTTTTCAGTCGCATTGCTGGCCGCAGAGTGATTGACAGGAAGAGGGTGTTTCTTGGTGGAAACTGACCATTTTCGGGGAGTGTGTGAAAAAACGCAGGCGTGTCAGATAAAAACGCAGGAGTGGCTGGAGAAACGTAGGCGTGGCTGGCCGAACGCAGGGCGTGTTCGTGACGTCAAAACAGGAACTAAACAGTCTGACGTGATCGCCAGCTAGGAGTAAGTCTCGAGCTACTCAGAAACTGCACAATCTTTTTTTGTAGCTGCTCTGCGATCCTTTCGTTCGCACTTCTGATAAGCTAAGATACACTCCCAGAGGGCGGTGGCATAGCATTTGCACGGCTGCTAAAAGCAGCTAGCGAGCGATTAACTCGGAATGAGGGCCAATGTACGTAGGTGCTGAGGTAGAATGTATGCCACTATCTCTATGCATGTGCTCATAAAGCAAACACAGATATATTTGACTATTCAGAAATGCACGCGTTTCGCATGTTTCAATCTTTGTGATCGTACTGATAGAATGGGAAGGGGGCACAGGGAAAAGTACAGTAAGTTCCTGCATATGTCAGTGTGGCTCATACAGACCAGCAAGTAGGCATTAATACCTGATAGTTAACGCATATTTGCCTCGCTACAATCGCGTTGTACATGTGATTGCAGGGAGGAGACATTAAGCGCCCGATTCTGAGATGGGAGAAGGAAAAAACAACAAGTAACTTTGCACCTTGGCAAAACCATGTTGCACTGCAGGTGGGGTAGATGTAACACGCAGAGAGATTTGGATGTTGGACGAGTATATCTAAACTACATAAGATCTAAATTACAGTGAAAAAATAAAGCTGTCCGCATATGAGGTCTACATGCAATAGCAGCCAGTATTTACCCTGCATGCAAATATAATTAATGTATTTGCTCCCTTTGCATTACAGCATGGCTTGTTTTGCAGTACTTCCAACTAGCAATCAGGATATAAGGGTGAACTACAGCAGTGCAATAATACGTTACATGTATACTGTTTCCTTATTTTGCCATCTGTAAGCGCTGTATATACAGTATTTGAAGGCCAGATATTCAAAGCAGAATCTTGACATAGAGCGTCATTCAGATCTGGCCGCTGATGTGGCCCACAGCGCAGTTTGATGGTAGCGACAAACTATGCTTATGATGGTTGTGTAGACACACATTGCGGTTGCATCCCCGATAGATGCGACCGTAATGTGATTGACAGTGGCAGGCAGTGATGTAATTAGACATTTTAGCGCTGTGTGCAGGAAACGCCATTAGCGCCCCTCCCCTTCATGTAAAATAGGGGCAGTGCATGCCTTTGGCGCGCGTGAAAAATAAATGGGCATGGCTTCATGAAGAAGGGGTGTGGCCACAAAATAATACCAATTCATATTACGGTGCACAGTAGTCTCCATTATTCAAATTACGCTGCACATTAGCGCCACTACACCAGGTAGAGATCCTTTTACTCATTACGGCAGACAGTGTCCCCTTTTTACACTTTACGGCAGACAGTGTCCCCTTTTTACACGTTACGGCAGACAGCGTCCCCTTTTTACACATTAAGGCAGACAGCGTCCCCTTTTTAACACATTATGGCAGACAGAGTCCACCTTTTACACATCACGGCAGACAGAGTCCCCTTTTTACACATTACGGCAGCCAGTCCCCTTTTTACACATTACGGCAGACAGAGTCCCCTTTTTACACATTACGAAAGACAGCGTCCCCTTTTTACACATTACGAAAGACAGTCCCCCTTTTTACACATTACGGCAGACAGCGTCCCCTTTTCACACATTACGGCAGACAGCGTCCCCTTTTTACACATTATAGCAGACAGCGTCCCCTTTTTACACATTACGGCAGACAGTCCCCCTTTTCACACATTATGGCAGACAGTGTCCCCTTTTCACACACTATGGCAGTTAGCATCCCTTTTTCACACATTACGGGAGACAGCGTCCCCTTTTTACACATTACAGTAGACAGCGTTCCCTTTTTACACATTACGAAAGACAGTCCCCCTTTTTACACATTACGGCAGACAGCGTCACCTTTTCACACATTACGTCAGACAGCGTCCCCTTTTTACACAATACGGCAGACAGCGTCCCCTTTTTACACATTACGGCAGACAGCGTCCCCTTTTTACACATTACGAAAGACAGTCGCCCTTTTTACACATTACGGCAGACAGCGTCCCCTTTTCACACATTACGGCAGACAGCGTCCCCTTTTTACACATTATGGCAGACAGCATCCCCTTCTTACACATTATAGCAGACAGTGTCCCTTGAAAAAAAGAGGCGCACCAAGGTCGCTGTGTGACTAAGCTAAGCGACACAAGTGGCCGACACAAACACCTGGCCCATCTAGGAGTGGCACTGCAGTGTCAGGCAGGATGGCACTTCAAAAAAATAGTCCCCAAACAGCACATGATGCAAAGAAAAAAAGAGGCGCACCAAGGTCGCTGTGTGACTAAGGTAAGCGACACAAGTGGCCGACACAAACATCTGGCCCATCTAGGAGTGGCACTGCAGTGTCAGGCAGGATGGCACTTCAAAAAAATAGTCCCCAAACAGCACATGATGCAAAGAAAAAAAAAGGTGCACCAAGGTCGCTGTGTGACTAAGCTAAGCGACACAAGTGGCCGACACAAACACCTGGCCCATCTAGGAGTGGCACTGCAGTGTCAGGCAGGATGGCACTTCAAAAAAATAGTCCCCAAACAGCACATGATGCAAAGAAAAAAAGAGGCGCACCAAGGTCGCTGTGTGACTAAGCTAAGCGACACAAGTGGCCGACACAAACACCTGGCCCATCTAGGAGTGGCACTGCAGTGTCAGGCAGGATGGCACTTCAAAAAAATTGTCCCCAAACAGCACATGATGCAAAGAAAAAAAAGAGGCGCACCTAGGTCGCTGTGTGACTAAGCTAAGCGACACAAGTGGCCGACACAAACACCTGGCCCATCTAGGAGTGGCACTGCAGTGTCAGGCAGGATGGCACTTCAAAAAAAATTGTCCCCAAACAGCACATGATGCAAAGAAAAAAAGAGGCGCACCAAGGTCGCTGTGTGACTAAGCTAAGCGACACAAGTGGCCGACACAAACCCCTGGCCCATCTAGGAGTGGCACTGCAGTGTCAGGCAGGATGGCACTTCAAAAAAATAGTCCCCAAACAGCACATGATGCAAAGAAAAAAAGAGGCGCACCAAGGTCGCTGTGTGACTAAGCTAAGCGACACAAGTGGACGACACAAACACCTGGCCCATCTAGGAGTGGCACTGCAGTGTCAGGCAGGATGGCAGTTCAAATAAATTGTCCCCAAACAGCACATGATGCAAAGAAAAAAAGAGGCGCACCAAGTTCGCTGTGTGACTAAGCTAAGCGACACAAGTGGCCGACACAAACACCTGGCCCATCTAGGAGTGGCACTGCAGTGTCAGACAGGATGGCACTTCAAAAAATTAGTCCCCAAACAGCACATGATGCAAAGAAAAAAAGAGGCGCACCAAGGTCGCTGTGTGACTAAGCTAAGCGACACAAGTGGCCAACACAAACACCTGGCCCATCTAGGAGTGGCACTGCAGTGTCAGGCAGGATGGCACTTTAAAAAAATTGTCCCCAAACAGCACATGATGCAAAGAAAAAAAGAGGCGCTCCAAGGTCGCTGTGTGACTAAGCTAAGTGACACAAGTGGCCGACACAAACACCTGGCCCATCTAGGAGTGGCACTGCAGTGTCAGGCAGGATGGCACTTCAAAAAAATTGTCCCCAAACAGCACATGATGCAAAGAAAAAAAGAGGCGCACCACAGGTATAGAATGTACTGTAGATGGATAGTATACTTAATGAATGACGACACAGAGGTAGGTACAGCAGTGGCCTTCCGTACTGCTATATATAGTATACTGGTGGTCACTGTGTCAGCAAACTGCAAAACTAAAATGCACCACAGGTATAGAATGTAGATGGATAGTATACTTAATGAATGACGACACAGAGGTAGGTACAGCAGTGGCCTTCCGTACTGCTATATATAGTATACTGGTGGTCACTGTGTCAGCAAACTGCAAAACTAAAATGCACCACAGGTATAGAATGTAGATGGATAGTATACTTAATGAATGACGACACAGAGGTAGGTACAGCAGTGGCCTTCCGTACCGTACTGCTATATATAGTATACTGGTGGTCACTGTGTCAGCAAACTGCAAAACTAAAATGCACCACAGGTATGGAATGTAGATGGATAGTATACTTAATGACGACACAGAGGTAGGTACAGCAGTGGCCTACTGTACCGTAATGCTATATATTATATACTGGTGGTCACTGGTCAGCAAAACTCTGCACTGTACTCCTCCTATATAATATTATACTGGTGGTCCACAGTCCCCACAATAAAGCAGCACACTGAGCACAGATATGGAGTGTTTTTCAGGCAGACAACGTATACTGGTGGTCACTGTCAGCAAAACTCTGCACTGTACTCCTGCTATATAATACAGCTGCTCCCCAGTCCCCACAATTAAGCAGTGTGAGCACAGATATATGCAGCACACTGTGAGCACAGATATGGAGCGGTTTTTTCAGGCAGAGAACGGATAACTGGTGGTCACTGATCAGCAAAACTCTGCACTGTACTCCTCCTATATACAGCTGCTCCCCAGCCCTCCCCACAATTAAGCAATAGTGCATAGCACAATCAAGTTCAACAATAACGGAGAGGACGCCAGCCACGTCCTCTCCCTAACATTTCCAATGCACGAGTGAAAATGGCGGCGACGCGCGGCTGTTTATAAAGAATCCGAATCTCGCGAGAATCCGACAGCGGGATGATGACGTTCGGGCGCGCTCGGGTTACCCGAGCCATACGGGAGAATCCGAGTATGGCTCGGACCCGTGTAAAATGGGTGAAGTTCGGGGGGGTTCGGTTTCCGAGAAACCGAACCCGCTCATCACTACTTTTTACACATTACGGCAGACAGTCCCCCTTCTTACACATTATAGCAGACAGTGTCCCTTTTTCACACATTACGGCAGACAGCGTCCCCTTTTTACACATTACAGCAGACAGCGTCCCCTTTTTACACAAAACAGCAGACAGCATACCCTTTTTACACATTACAGCAGACAGCGTCCCCTTTTTACACATAACAGCAGAAAGCATCCCCTTTTTATACATTACGGCAGACAGCGTCCCCTTTTTACACATTACAGCAGACAGCGTCCCCTTTTTACACATTACGGCAGACAGTGCCCCCTTTTACACATTACGGTAGACAGCGTCCCCTTTTTACACATTGCGGCAGACAGCGTCCCCTTTTTTACACATTATAGCAGACAGTGTCCCCTTTTCACACATTACGGCAGACAGTCCCCCTTTTTACACATTACGGCAGACATCGTATCCTTTTTTACACTTTACAGCAGACAGCGTCCCCCTTTTTACACATTACGGCAGACAGTCCCCGTTTTTACACATTACGGGAGACAGCGTCCCCTTTTCACACATTACGGCAGACAGCGTCCCCTTTTTACACATTATGGCAGACAGCGTCCCTTTCTTACACATTATAGCAGACAGTGTCCCCTTTTCACACATTACGACAGACAGCGTCCCCTTTTTACTAGTGATGTGCACCGGACATTTTTCGGGTTTTGTGTTTTGGTTTTGGATTCGGTTCCGCGGCCGTGTTTTGGATTCTGACGCGTTTTGGCAAAACCTCACCGAAATTTTTTTTGTCGGATTCGGGTGTGTTTTGGATTCGGGTGTTTTTTACAAAAAACCCTAAAAAACAGCTTAAATCATAGAATTTGGGGGTCATTTTGATCCCATAGTTTTATTAACCTCAATAACCATAATTTCCACTCATTTCCAGTCTATTCTGAACACCTCACACCTCACAATATTATTTTTAGTCCTAAAATTTGCACCGAGGTCGCTGGATGGCTAAGCTAAGCGACACAAGTGGCCGACACAAACACCTGGCCCATCTAGGAGTGGCACTGCAGTGTCAGGCAGGATGGCACTTCAAAAAAATAGTCCCCAAACAGCACATGATGCAAAGAAAAAAAGAGGCGCACCAAGGTCGCTGTGTGACTAAGCTAAGCGACACAAGTGGCCGACACAAACACCTAGCCCATCTAGGAGTGGCACTGCAGTGTCAGGCAGGATGGCACTTCAAAAAAATAGTCCCCAAACAGCACATGATGCAAAGAAAAAAAGAGGCGCACCAAGGTCGCTGTGTGACTAAGCTAAGCGACACAAGTGGCCGACACAAACACCTGGCCCATCTAGGAGTGGCACTGCAGTGTCAGGCAGGATGGCACTTCAAAAAAATTAGTCCCCAAACAGCACATGATGCAAAGAAAAAAAGAGGCGCACCAAGGTCGCTGTGTGACTAAGCTAAGCGACACAAGTGGCCGACACAAACACCTGGCCCATCTAGGAGTGGCACTGCAGTGTCAGGCAGGATGGCACTTCAAAAAAATAGTCCCCAAACAGCACATGATGCAAAGAAAAAAAGTGGCGCACCAAGGTCGCTGAGTGACTAAGCTAAGCGACACAAGTGGCCGACACAAACACCTGGCCCATCTAGGAGTGGCACTGCAGTGTCAGGCAGGATGGCACTTCAAAAAAATTGTCCCCAAACAGCACATGATGCAAAGAAAAAAAGTGGCGCACCAAGGTTGCTGAGTGACTAAGCTAAGCGACACAAGTGGCCGACACAAACACCTGGCCCATCTAGGAGTGGCACTGCAGTGTCAGGCAGGATGGCACTTCAAAAAAATTGTCCCCAAACAGCACATGATGCAAAGAAAAAAAGTGGCGCACCAAGGTCGCTGTGTGACTAAGCTAAGCGACACAAGTGGCCGACACAAACACCTGGCCCATCTAGAAGTGGCACTGCAGTGTCAGGCAGGATGGCACTTCAAAAAAATTGTCCCCAAACAGCACATGATGCAAAGAAAAAAAGAGGCGCACCACAGGTATAGAATGTAGATGGATAGTATACTTAATGAATGACGACACAGAGGTAGGTACAGCAGTGGCCTTCCGTACTGCTATATATAGTATACTGGTGGTCACTGTGTCAGCAAACTGCAAAACTAAAATGCACCACAGGTATAGAATGTAGATGGATAGTATACTTAATGAATGACGACACAGAGGTAGGTACAGCAGTGGCCTTCCGTACCGTACTGCTATATATAGTATACTGGTGGTCACTGTGTCAGCAAACTGCAAAACTAAAATGCACCACAGGTATAGAATGTAGATGGATAGTATACTTAATGAATGACGACACAAAGGTAGGTACAGCAGTGGCCTTCCGTACTGCTATATATAGTATACTGGTGGTCACTGTGTCTGCAAACTGCAAAACTAAAATGCACCACAGGTATAGAATGTAGTTGCATAGTATACTTAATGACGACACAGAGGTAGGTACAGCAGTGGCCTACTGTACCGTAATGCTATATATTATATACTGGTGGTCACTGGTCAGCAAAACTCTGCACTGTACTCCTCCTATATAATATTATACTGGTGGTCCACAGTCCCCACAATAAAGCAGCACACTGAGCACAGATATGGAGTGTTTTTCAGGCAGACAACGTATACTGGTGGTCACTGTCAGCAAAACTCTGCATTCATGTTTTTTTTCACGGGTCCGAGCGACTCGGATCTTCCCGCCTTGCTCGGTTGACCCGAGCGCGCCCGAACGTCATCATGACGCTGTCGGATTCTCGCGAGGCTCGGATTCTATCGCGAGACTCGGATTCTATATAAGGAGCCGCGCGTCGCCGCCATTTTCACACGTGCATTGAGATTGATAGGGAGAGGACGTGGCTGGCGTCCTCTCCATTTAGATTATAAGAGAGAGAGATTTACTGGAGCTTAGGACTAGGAGGAGTACTGTAGAAGTGTAGAGAGTGCAGAGAGTTTACTAGTGAGTGACCACCAGACAGTGCAGTTTATTTAATATATCCGTTCTCTGCCTGAAAAAAGCGATACACACAGTGACTCAGTCACATACCATATCTGTGTGCACTGCTCAGGCTCAGGCCAGTGTGCTGCATCATCTATATATATTATATATCTGTCTGACTGCTCAGCTCACACAGCTTATAATTGTGGGGGAGACTGGGGAGCACTGCAGTGCCAGTTATAGGTTATAGCAGGAGCCAGGAGTACATAATATTATATAGTGAGTGACCACCAGACAGTGCAGTTTATTTAATATATCCGTTCTCTGCCTGAAAAAAGCGATACACACAGTGACTCAGTCACATACCATATCTGTGTGCACTGCTCAGGCTCAGCCCAGTGTGCTGCATCATCTATATATATTATATATCTGTCTGACTGCTCAGCTCACACAGCTTATAATTGTGGGGGAGACTGGGGAGCACTGCAGTGCCAGTTATAGGTTATAGCAGGAGCCAGGAGTACATAATATTATATTAAAATTAAACAGTGCACACTTTTGCTGCAGGAGTGCCACTGCCAGTGTGACTGACCAGTGACCTGACCACACTGACCACCAGTATAGTTAGTAGTATACTTATATTGTGATTGCCTGAAAAAGTTAAACACTCGTCGTGTGACTTCACTTGTGTGTTGTTGTTTTTTTTATTCTATAAAAATAAAACTCATTCTGCTGACAGACAGTGTCCAGCAGGTCCGTCATTATATAATATATAATATATACCTGTCCGGCTGCAGTAGTGATATATATATATTTTTTATATCATTTATCATCCAGTCGCAGCAGACACAGTACGGTAGTTCACGGCTGTGGCTACCTCTGTGTCTGCACTCGGCAGGCAGTCCGTCCATAATTGTATACCACCTAACCGTGGTTTTTTTTTCTTCTTTATACATACATACTACTACGACATCTCTTTATCAACCAGTCTATATTAGCAGCAGACACAGTACAGTACGGTAGTTCACGGCTGTGGCTACCTCTGTGTCTGCACTCGGCAGGCAGTCCGTCCATAATTGTATACCACCTAACCGTGGTTTTTTTTTCTTTCTTCTTTATACATACATAGTTACATAGACATCTCTTTATCAACCAGTCTATATTAGCAGCAGACACAGTACAGTACGGTAGTTCACGGCTGTGGCTACCTCTGTGTCTGCACTCGGCAGGCAGTCCGTCCATAATTGTATACCACCTAACCGTGGTTTTTTTTTCTTTCTTCTTTATACATACATAGTTACATAGACATCTCTTTATCAACCAGTCTATATTAGCAGCAGACACAGTACAGTACGGTAGTTCACGGCTGTGGCTACCTCTGTGTCTGCACTCGGCAGGCAGTCCGTCCATAATTGTATACCACCTAACCGTGGTTTTTTTTTCTTTCTTCTTTATACATACATAGTTACATAGACATCTCTTTATCAACCAGTCTATATTAGCAGCAGACACAGTACAGTACGGTAGTTCACGGCTGTGGCTACCTCTGTGTCTGCACTCGGCAGGCAGTCCGTCCATAATTGTATACCACCTAACCGTGGTTTTTTTTTCTTTCTTCTTTATACATACATAGTTACATAGACATCTCTTTATCAACCAGTCTATATTAGCAGCAGACACAGTACAGTACGGTAGTTCACGGCTGTGGCTACCTCTGTGTCTGCACTCGGCAGGCAGTCCGTCCATAATTGTATACCACCTAACCGTGGTTTTTTTTTCTTTCTTCTTTATACATACATAGTTACATAGACATCTCTTTATCAACCAGTCTATATTAGCAGCAGACACAGTACAGTACGGTAGTTCACGGCTGTGGCTACCTCTGTGTCTGCACTTGGCAGGCAGTCCATAGTTGTATACTAGTATCCATCTCCATTGTTTACCTGAGGTGCCTTTTAGTTGTGCCTATTAAAATATGGAGAACAAAAATGTTGAGGTTCCAAAATTAGGGAAAGATCAAGATCCACTTCCACCTCGTGCTGAAGCTGCTGCCACTAGTCATGGCCGAGACGATGAAATGCCAGCAACGTCGTCTGCCAAGGCCGATGCCCAATGTCATAGTACAGAGCATGTCAAATCCAAAACACCAAATATCAGAAAAAAAGGACTCCAAAACCTAAAATAAAATTGTCGGAGGAGAAGCGTAAACTTGCCAATATGCCATTTACGACACGGAGTGGCAAGGAACGGCTGAGGCCCTGGCCTATGTTCATGGCTAGTGGTTCAGCTTCACATGAGGATGGAAGCACTCAGCCTCTCGCTAGAAAAATGAAAAGACTCAAGCTGGCAAAAGCAGCACAGCAAAGAACTGTGCATTCTTCGAAATCCCAAATCCACAAGGAGAGTCCAATTGTGTCGGTTGCGATGCCTGACCTTCCCAACACTGGACGTGAAGAGCATGCGCCTTCCACCATTTGCACGCCCCCTGCAAGTGCTGGAAGGAGCACCCGCAGTTCCTGATAGTCAGATTGAAGATGTCAGTGTTGAAGTACACCAGGATGAGGAGGATATGGGTGTTGCTGGCGCTGGGGAGGAAATTGACCAGGAGGATTCTGATGGTGAGGTGGTTTGTTTAAGTCAGGCACCCGGGGAGACACCTGTTGTCCGTGGGAGGAATATGGCCGTTGACATGCCAGGTGAAAATACCAAAAAAATCAGCTCTTCGGTGTGGAGGTATTTCACCAGAAATGCGGACAACAGGTGTCAAGCCGTGTGTTCCCTTTGTCAAGCTGTAATAAGTAGGGGTAAGGACGTTAACCACCTCGGAACATCCTCCCTTATACGTCACCTGCAGCGCATTCATAATAAGTCAGTGACAAGTTCAAAAACTTTGGGTGACAGCGGAAGCAGTCCACTGACCAGTAAATCCCTTCCTCTTGTAACCAAGCTCACGCAAACCACCCCACCAACTCCCTCAGTGTCAATTTCCTCCTTCCCCAGGAATGCCAATAGTCCTGCAGGCCATGTCACTGGCAATTCTGACGAGTCCTCTCCTGCCTGGGATTCCTCCGATGCATCCTTGCGTGTAACGCCTACTGCTGCTGGCGCTGCTGTTGTTGCCGCTGGGAGTCGATGGTCATCCCAGAGGGGAAGTCGTAAGCCCACTTGTACTACTTCCAGTAAGCAATTGACTGTTCAACAGTCCTTTGCGAGGAAGATGAAATATCACAGCAGTCATCCTACTGCAAAGCGGATAACTGAGGCCTTGGCATCCTGGGTGGTGAGAAACGTGGTTCCGGTATCCATCATTACTGCAGAGCCAACTAGAGACTTGTTGGAGGTACTGTGTCCCCGGTACCAAATACCATCTAGGTTCCATTTCTCTAGGCAGGCGATACCGAAAATGTACACAGACCTCAGAAAAAGAGTCACCAGTGTCCTAAAAAATGCAGCTGTACCCAATGTCCACTTAACCACGGACATGTGGACAAGTGGAGCAGGGCAGGGTCAGGACTATATGACTGTGACAGCCCACTGGGTAGATGTATGGACTCCCGCCGCAAGAACAGCAGCGGCGGCACCAGTAGCAGCATCTCGCAAACGCCAACTCTTTCCTAGGCAGGCTACGCTTTGTATCACCGGTTTCCAGAATACGCACACAGCTGAAAACCTCTTACGGCAACTGAGGAAGATCATCGCGGAATGGCTTACCCCAATTGGACTCTCCTGTGGATTTGTGGCATCGGACAACGCCAGCAATATTGTGTGTGCATTAAATATGGGCAAATTCCAGCACGTCCCATGTTTTGCACATACCTTGAATTTGGTGGTGCAGAATTTTTTAAAAAACGACAGGGGCGTGCAAGAGATGCTGTCGGTGGCCAGAAGAATTGCAGGACACTTTCGGCGTACAGGCACCACGTACAGAAGACTGGAGCACCACCAAAAACTACTGAACCTGCCCTGCCATCATCTGAAGCAAGAAGTGGTAACGAGGTGGAATTCAACCCTCTATATGCTTCAGAGGTTGGAGGAGCAGCAAAAGGCCATTCAAGCCTATACAATTGAGCACGATATAGTAGGTGGAATGCACCTGTCTCAAGCGCAGTGGAGAATGATTTCAACGTTGTGCAAGGTTCTGATGCCCTTTGAACTTGCCACACGTGAAGTCAGTTCAGACACTGCCAGCCTGAGTCAGGTCATTCCCCTCATCAGGCTTTTGCAGAAGAAGCTGGAGACATTGAAGGAGGAGCTAACACGGAGCGATTCCGCTAGGCATGTGGGACTTGTGGATGGAGCCCTTAATTCGCTTAACAAGGATTCACGGGTGGTCAATCTGTTGAAATCAGAGCACTACATTTTGGCCACCGTGCTCGATCCTAGATTTAAAGCCTACCTTGGATCTCTCTTTCCGGCAGACACAAGTCTGCTGGGGTTGAAAGACCTGCTGGTGACAAAATTGTCAAGTCAAGCGGAACGCGACCTGTCAACATCTCCTCCTTCACATTCTCCCGCAACTGGGGGTGCGAGGAAAAGGCTCAGAATTCCGAGCCCACCCGCTGGCAGTGATGCAGGGCAGTCTGGAGCGACTGCTGATGCTGACATCTGGTCCGGACTGAAGGACCTGACAATGATTACGGACATGTCGTCTACTGTCACTGCATATGATTCTCTCAACATTGATAGAATGGTGGAGGATTATATGAGTGACCGCATCCAAGTAGGCACGTCACACAGTCCGTACTTATACTGGCAGGAAAAAGAGGCAATTTGGAGGCCCTTGCACAAACTGGCTTTATTTTACCTAAGTTGCCCTCCCACAAGTGTGTACTCCGAAAGAGTGTTGTTTAGTGCCGCCGCTCACCTTGTCAGCAATCGGCGTACGAGGTTACATCCAGAAAATGTGGAGAAGATGATGTTCATCAAAATGAATTATAATCAATTCCTCCGTGGAGACATTCACCAGCAGCAATTGCCTCCACAAAGTACACAGGGAGCTGTGATGGTGGATTCCAGTGGGGACGAATTAATACTCTGTAAGGTGGAGGATGTACACAGTGAAAGGGGTGAGGAATCGGAGGATGATGATGAGGTGGACATCTTGCCTCTGTAGAGCCAGTTTGTGCAAGGAGAGATTGATTGCTTCTTTTTTTGGTGGGGGCCCAAACCAACCAGTCATTTCAGTCACAGTCATGTGGCAGACATTGTCGCTGAAATGATGGGTTCGTTAAAGTGTGCATGTCCTGTTTATACAACATAAGGGTGGGTGGGAGGGCCCAAGGACAATTCCATCTTGCACCTCTTTTTTCTTTCATTTTTCTTTGCAACATGTGCTGTTTGGGGACAATTTTTTTGAAGTGCCATCCTGCCTGACACTGCAGTGCCACTCCTAGATGGGCCCGGTGTTTGTGTCGGCCACTTGTGTCGCTTAGCTTAGTCACACAGCGACCTTGGTGCGCCTCTTTTTTTCTTTGCATCATGTGCTGTTTGGGGACAATTTTTTTGAAGTGCCATCCTGTCTGACACTGCAGTGCCACTCCTAGATGGGCCAGGTGTTTGTGTCGGCCACTTGTGTCGCTTAGGTTAGTCACACAGCGACCTTGGTGCGCCTCTTTTTTTCTTTGCATCATGTGCTGTTTGGGGACTATTTTTTAAATCTGCCATCCTGTCTGACACTGCAGTGCCACTCCTAGATGGGCAAGGTGTTTGTGTCGGCCACTTGTGTCGCTTAGCTTAGTCACACAGCTACCTCGGTGCAAATTTTAGGACTAAAAATAATATTGTGAGGTGTGAGGTGTTCAGAATAGACTGGAAATGAGTGGAAATTATGGTTATTGAGGTTAATAAAACTATGGGATCAAAATGACCCCCAAATTCTATGATTTAAGCTGTTTTTTAGGGTTTTTTGTAAAAAACACCCGAATCCAAAACACACCCGAATCCGATAAAAAAAAATTCGGTGAGGTTTTGCCAAAATGCGTCCGAATCCAAAACACGGCCGCGGAACCGAATCCAAAGCCAAAACACAAAACCCGAAAAATGTCCGGTGCACATCATTAGTAAAAAGTAAATTTTCTGATCTTGAATCATAACACTCTATAAAAAATAGAATCATACTGTAGAGCAGGTAATTATTGCTGCTCCGGAATTTACAAGTGATAATACATGCACAATGAATAATGCAGACTGTTATATGTGGCGGAATAACTTCACAGGTGTTGCACCTTTA
The DNA here is from genome assembly GCF_028390025.1 of Pseudophryne corroboree. NCBI lineage: Eukaryota > Metazoa > Chordata > Amphibia > Anura > Myobatrachidae > Pseudophryne > Pseudophryne corroboree. The sequence continues at coordinate 472,996,647 of NC_086451.1, forward strand.
CGTTCATTTGTTCTTTAATACAGTCTTTAATATTCAAACTGTAACATGCAAAAGCAAAGCAAATATGACAGGACAATTATTAGCTATGCCTTCTGCTGCGGTCTGCTATTCCGTGTTCATAATGACGTTGTTTGCTCAGCTGCAGTTGACCAATGTGATAGAATTCTGAAGAGTACAAAGTTTTCCTATCAAAGTCATTTAAAGTTGTCTAGTGGCCCAAAAACCAATGTACAGTAAATATCCAGTTGGGCTAGATTTAATCAGATGGAAGGAATAATTGTGTTGAATGATGACCCGTGTGCTGCATATCTGCAATAGTGATTGATATACGGATGTGGGGGGTGCAGTTATTGCAGACAGTGCCAGTTACCCACCAGATCCAAGTGCACGATATGACAGCAGGCCTGATGTAGAGTAAAACGCAATGAACGTGCTCTGACATTTGGGGTCATTTCGAGTTGATCGCTAGATAAAAATGTTCGCTGCACAGCAATGATGCAAAAAAATGGCACTTTGCATGCGTATGCAGCGCAGTGCGCACGCGCGACGTACTTTCACAACAGCCAATGTAGTTTTACACAAGGTCTAGTGAAGCTTTTCAGTCGCACTGGTGGCCGCAGAGTGATTGACATGAAGTGGGCGTTTCTGGGTGTCAACTGACCGTTTTCAGGGAGTGCTCGAAAAAACGCAGGCGTGGCTGGCCGAACGCAGGGCGTGTTTGTGACGTCAAATCAGGAACTGAATGGTCTGAAGTGATCGCAAGCGCTGAGTAGGTCTGAAGCTGCACAATTTTTTTTGTAGCCGCTCTGCGATCCTTTCGTTCGCACTTCTGCTAAGCTAAGATACACTCCCAGTGGGAGGCGGCTTAGCGTTTGCACGGCTGCTAAAAACTGCTAGCGAGCGATCAACTCGGAATGCCCCCCATTGGGCCTAATTCAGACCTGAATTTAGCACATCTTCGATCAGTCACACAGACATGCGGGGGGACGCCCAGCACAGGGCTAGTCCACCCCACATGTCAGGCCCGACCCCCCGCACAAGTACAAAAGCATCACACAGCGTCAATTCTTTGTACTTTAGGAGTAGCTGGCAGGATCTACTCGTCGTTGTGAGGGTTGCAGCGCCTGCGTTGCCCGGACCGCGCCACCTAAATGGTGGCCAAACGCAGCTGGCCCACCCCCTCCCGCCCAGTGACTGCCTGTAAATCAGACAGAGGCAATCGCAGGGCTGAGACAGGCAGTTCATGTGCAGTTCAGACCTGATTGGCTGCAGCAGCGATCAGGTCTGTATTAGGCCCATTGTGTGCACAGAACAACTGCCCCATGGCTCCTGCAATTACTGTAGCTTTCCAGGTGCCTGGAATGGCAGTGCTGCTGCAGATAAGCCCGGAGTATCCTTAGGATGCTCAGAGTATGCATCCTGCAGTCTGTAGTGCTGCCCGGAGTGTCCTGGATTACTATGCACATAGGGCCTGATTTGGGTTGGATAGCAATTTCTGCTAAGTAGCAATTTGCATTCCTTGTGATCACATGCTGGGGACCACCCAGCATACTGACCGCTGCCCCTCCTCCCTTGATGAAGCAGAAATTGCGATTGCATACCAACTTCTGCTTCATCGTAGAAATGAGGGTTGCCTCCTGCCGTTGACGTCACGCAGCCACCCCAATCATGCACTAGCCACGCCCCCATTTGCAGCACTACGCCCCCGTTTTGAGGCCACGCCCCTGCAACGCTCCATCTCCGCCTAGGAAATGGAGTGTTGCCAGCCTTTCCTCCGCCCTGCAAACGCCTCTGCGTTTGCATTTTCTGCGCCCCCCCCCCACCTGCAGAAAAGGCGGACACATGTGCAGGAAGGTCACTGCGCATGCACCCGCATCCTTTTCATAATATTGTGGTTGGATCGCGTTTTGCTATCCAACATGAATCGGGCCCCTAGGGTTTAAGGTGAGTGACAGGTAGTCAGCATTTGGGAGAGGAAATGTTGCTAGAATAGTGTAGTCAGGACCATTTCTGGGAGCACCATAGTCAGCCACTTCGTCCGCAGCTGGAGACCAGGGCCGGTTCTACCCCTTGTGGCGCCCAGTGCGAGAGTTTCCACTGGCGCCCCCCCCCGGTGACAAAACAGTTAGTGTGCGGAGGAAAAGGGGGCGTGGCTTCATAGGGGAGGGGCGTGGCCAGTTATGCTCCCAGTAGCTTTGACCCCCAGTTGATTTGCCCCTGTAGATATGCCCCCTCTTTATTTGCCCCCAGTAGTTGTGCCCCCTCTTTATTTGCCCCCAGTAGTTGTGCCCCCTCTTTATTTGCCCCCAGTATTTGTGCCTCCTCTTTATTTGCCCCCAGTAGCTGTGCCTCCTCTTTATTTGCCCCCAGTAGTTGTGCCCCCTCTTTATTTGCCCCCAGTATTTGTGCCTCCTCTTTATTTGCCCCCAGTAGTTGTGCCCCCTCTTTATTTGCCCCCTGTCGCTGTGCCCCCCGCCCCCTGTCGCTGCTTACACACACACACACACACACACACACACACACACACACACACACACACACACACACACAATAATAAAAACAATACTTACCACTGCCCCGCTCCTGCTTGCCGACTGCTTCTTCTGCTGCTGCTGCTGCTGCTGCTCCGTCTGGCCTCCCGCGGCTCCTCTCTATGGGAGAGACGTCATGACGTCTCTCCCATAGTGCCGCACAGACACTAGAGGTCAATAACGACCTCTAGTGTCTGTGCCTGGAGCCGGCTGCAGCGGACGCCCACACAGCCCACAGCGTCTGCTGCAGCCGTGGAGCGGGGTGCGGGCAGACGGCGGTGCCTGCGGGGTGACTGCGGCCGCGCCCCCAGGCCGCAGCGCCACGGGCAAAGGCACTGCTTGCCCGCACCAAGATCCGCACCTGCTGGAGACGCCCCGGTGTCTAAGGCGAGACGCTCTTTCTGAGACAGCGTGGGGCTGCTCGCAGATCTGACAGCGTGGCTATCAGATAGCGTGTGCTCCCGATGTAAAGAGGTGTAAGAGGACAACATCAGTACGGTCAATCTTTTCTTGGAGAAAGCTTCAGGTGCCGGCTGCTACAGCTACACCGCTATCCAGATCATAGTGTCTGGGTCTACATGCATTAGATCGACATGTACAAATAGGGTGACAGATGAAAAGTCGACAGTGCTGTGGGGGTCATTCCAAGTTGATCGCTCGCTGGCTACTTTTTGCAGCGCTGCGATCAGATAGTCGCCGCCTACAGGGGAGTGTATTTTCGCTTTGCAAGTGTGCGATCGCATGTGCAGCCGAGCGATACAAAACAGTTTTGTGCAGTTTCTGAGTAGCTCAGAACTTACTCAGCCGCTGTGATCACTTCAGCCTGTTCTTGTCCGGAAATGACGTCAGACACCCGCCCTGCAAACGCTTCGACACACCTGCGTTTTTCCAACCACTCCCAGAAAAAGGTCAGTTGCCACCCACAAACGCCCTCTTCCTGTCAATCTACTTGCGATTGGCTGTGCGAATGGATTCTTCCTTAAATCCATCGCACAGCAACGATCCGTTTTGTACCCGTACGATGCGCCTGCACATTGCGGTGCATACGCATGCGCAGTAGTAACCTGATCAATAATTAGGTTCAATAATTTCTCTCTTTCTGATACCCCTTACAAAATTCCAAATCATATATATATATATATATATATATACTAGGTGCTTCATCGCGCCCTACGGGCGCTCTTCACACCGTCGCAAGGGGCTACGCCCCCTTAACCCTTGCATGCCTTTCTGGGGTTCAATATTTGTGTTATATGGAGTATCACCTGCATTCCTTTGTTAGTGGTTAAATATTGCACAATGAAAGGGCGTGCGATGGTGAAGGAGGCGCAGCCCCTTGCGACGGCGTGAACAGCACCTGCAGACCACAATGTACAGAATGTAGCGGGTGCGGGGGGTACTGCGGATGGTGTCTGTAGATGCTGCGGATGGAGGGGGGGCGGAAGTGGGGGTGGGGCCCGGATGGGGAAGGGTTGGGAGGTGCTGCGGGTGGGGGAGGGGCAGAGGAGTAGGGGATGCAGATGGGGGAGGGGTCCGGAGGCACTGCAGGTGGGGGAGGGGCAGGGGTGCCATGGGTGGGGGAGGGGCAGGTGTGGGGATGTTGCAGATGGGTGAAGGGTTCCGGAGGTGCTGTGGGATGGGAAGGGGCGGGAGTGCCACTGGTGGGGTAGGGGTCCGTAGGCGCCATGGGTAGGGGAGGGGCAGGTACGGGTGTTGCGGCAGATGGGGAAGGAGGTCCGGAGGTGCTGCAGGTGGTGGTGGGGCAGGTGCGGGGGTGCCATTGGTGGGGGAGGGGTGGGTGAGGGGGGGACCGCGGATGGAGGAGGGTGTCTGCAGATGCTGCGGGTGGAGGGGGGCAGGTGTGGGGGAGACATATAAGGGGGGTGAATGGTGGAGGGGGCCTGGAGATTGCTGGGGGTGGTGAAGGGGCGGAGGAGTGGGAGCCGCAGGTGGTGTAGGGGGTCTGGAGGCACAGCATGTGGGGGAGGGGTGGAGTGCCGCATGTGGTGGAGGGGAAGGTGCAGAGGTGTGGTGCATTGGGGAGAGGTCTGGAGGTGTTGCGGGTACTGTACCTGCCAAAAAGGTAGTTGGAGGGTATGCAGTAACAGGGCCAGGACAGGGGTGACAGGGTCAGAACAGGGTTGACTGGGCCAGGACAGGGGTGACAGGGTCAGAACAGGGGTGACGGGGCCAGGACAGGGGTGACGGGGCCAGGACATGGGCGACGGGGCCAGGACAGAAATGACAGGGACAGGATAGGGGTGACAGGGTCAGTGTAGGGGCGGCAGGACCAGGACAGGGGTGTCAGGGCCAGTATAGGGTTGACAGGGCAAGCACAGGGGTGACAGGGCCAGGATAGGGGTAGCAGGGCCAGCATAAGGGTGACAGGGCCAGGATAAGGGTGAAAGGGCCAGGATAAGGGTGAAAGGGCCAGGATAAGGGTGGCAGGTCAAGGCCAGGGGTTACAGGGACATGACAGAACACAGGGCACGGGAGAGATTGGTATTAGGGACAGAACAGTGGTGACAGACAGATGTGTCTTACCGGAGTCACTGCTGCTGGCTGCTGCTGTTCCACTCCAACCTGTTGGCATCTGCTGCTGGTGGAGACTTGGCATGGCTGACTCTCTTAGGCTGTATTCCTGCTTCCTCTGCCCGTCCGCATCACTCCCCCCCTCCGCAGTCACACACCGCAGACCTCGCGCAGCTGCCGGGCACTGTGGTAAGGTGAGACTGGGAGTGACTGGTTAGCCCCCAGGAGATGCTGCGGCTGGAGGGAGGAGGGGGTCATAGCATGCACGTGGCGCGGACCTCACGGCTGCTGGGCCCTATGGTAAGGGGAGACTGGGAGTGACTGGTTAGCTCCCAGGAGACGCTGATGCTGGAGGGAGGAGGGGGTCAGAGCCTGCAAGCAGCGTGGACTTCTGCAGCGCTACCCGCCGGCTAAAGTGTGTGAAGGAGCTGGGCGCAACTCACTGCAGGTGGCAGCGCTGCAGCTAGCGGTGGGGTCGCAGGGGCTGGAGATAACAGAGGCAGTACGGAAAGTGCACAGCGGCTGGTGACCCACAAAACTACAGCTAAGAAGCGTGGAGTGTGCCAGAATGTGACGCTCCTCCGCACCAGAGAGACCCTGCTGAGTATGCTGATGTGGGGGTCAAGTATGGCATACTCCCTCACACACCCCCATACCTCCCAAATGTCCCAATTTTCGCGGGACAGTCCCATTTTTTGGGGTCTGTCCCGCTGTCCCACCCGCGGGTCGCAGTGTCCTGCGGTGGGGGGGGGGGGGGAGCAGTTGGAAAGCTCCTGTACTCGCTGTTCTGCTTAGCAGAGCAGCAGTGAATAGTGGAGACAGAGGGAGAGGGGGCATCAGGGGGTACGGATTATGGGGGGGGTTCCAGCAGCAGAGCCGGATTAAGGGGGGGGGGGGCAGGCGGTACGTACCATTGGCCCCACAGTTTTGGTGGGCCCCCCGGCTGGAGTAGCTCTGTCCCAGCTCAGAAGCTCCCCCGTCCTGCCAGCAACAGCGGCAGCATTGTGCTACAATCAGCACACGCTGCTGCGTATTGGCAGGTCTGTGGTGTTGCAGGGAGGCAGCAGTCTCCCTGCTTTCTGCTGCCTGTGCGGGTGTGTAGGGGGGAGCGACCACCCCCTCTGGATTTACCTCTAGCTGAGGGGCCAAAATACCATAAAAAAAAAAAAAAAAAAAAAAAAAAATCCGGAATTTGCATAATGGGGCGTGTCCTCGCGTCCCGCAATTAGGCCACGCCCCCAACCCACAGCAGGCACAGCAATGAGATAGGGCTCCCCTGTCTCAAGTACCCTGTGCCCCCCGGACTCATAATCAGCCCCTGGGGGCATGCCAGCAGCTCACAGAGCGCTGGGCATGCCCCCTCACTGACGAAAACGGGGGCCCTCCCGCGAAGCCACGCCCCATTTTCGCTGTGTGTGTGTGTGTGTGTGTGTGTGTGTGTGTGTGTGTGTGTGAGTGTGTGTGTGTGAAAGCTGGGAGGTATGCACCCTGCCTGTGCCATGTCCATACTATCTGCTTCTGCAGCTGCTCCTAGTGTCCTATAGATTTGGCCAGATCTGTGACTCATTTGACTAACTCCGCCCACTGTTGTGACTCCGCCCAGCGTTAGCAAATGAATCACAAGATCACAGAATAGGGCTATTATATAGGAGATATATATATAAAAACAGATCTGAGGGCGCTAACAGAATTTAGATATTTAAAATATTACCAACAGTTATTTGACATTTTTCTCAAACATTAAAAATGTAATCACATGATCCATACAAAACTTTTCATTCCACAGTGTTTACAGAATTTTTTTTTCCACCATACGGATTGCAAACAAATATTCAATCTGAATTAAACCATTTCAATATACACCAATTTGATTGATCAGACGAAGAACCCTGTGGAATGAAAAGTTTTGTATGGATCATGTGATTAAATTTTAAATATCTCAATTCTGTTAGCGCCCTCAGATCTGTTCTTTATGTATTTTTTTGAACCTTTGCTAACAGAAGGCTCATCTTGAGGTGCTGCTCATTTATTACTCCCGAGCACAATTCATCTGAAGGATAAAATGCATTCACTTAAATAATTGACTGCTATTGAAAAGTGCTGAATGGAAGATTTAAGGCTGGATTCCGCACTCTCCGCACAGAACATATTATCTGTCAGGTGCTGTGAAAGTTTTGGCAGTCTATAAATACCCGGGTACTTTCCACACACAGAGCAGCGAGTTAGGGAGCCGGGCGCCCCACTGCTCAAGGTTTGCACAATCCCTCCCACTCTCTCTTCCTGAAGGATCTCTGTCAGATGGAAATGGAAAGCCGGCTCTCAGAAATATCTCTCATACTGGCATCAGCAGAGGGGTCCATCTGGCAGCCGCAGAAAAAAAATCCCTGCGACATCTCCGCGCGCTAGATGCCAGTGGAGCACATCTGACACATGTACCAGGGAATCTTTCACATCATTCTGCTTCATAATCTTTGCTCAATGTGGAGCCAAGACGAATGTTTCTCCAATTTGCACAATTAGTTCATTTATTCTCTTTGAAATTTTTAACGATGCCAATAAGCCGGCTTTAGAGCCCTGTGATAGACGCTTGTAACCCCTTGTGTACCGGAGACTCTGCCATCAGCAATATTCGCCTATCAATAGGTGGATGGATTATACGTTTAATGTGCACGCTGCCGTATCAATCATCCCTATGTTCTGGGATTTGCTGATGAATGGGGATGTAAATGTACAGTGTATCCTCCTCACCGAAGTAAGATCCTGCAGCTTGCTAATCAATTGATTGTACAATCCTTTTTGAAGGAGACGGTTTAACGGAAAGTGAAATTTATTTGAGCAAGGATAAAACACTGTCGTTCTGCCAGCGAGACTGCTCCCATTGTTTATCGGATGCATTCGGAATGCAAAACTGCTCTGGCAAAGCTGATTCACAAGTACCTGTTAACAATTGTACTTTAATCAAAGTAATAGAAATTACCTTTATCTGATATATATATATCAGGGTAGCTGTCTTGGACATAGTGGGTGGACTGGCAGTCATAGGAGCTCCCCCCTTCGTTTGGGGTGGACAGCATGTCCCACTGAGACCATCTTACCCATGAGTGTCAAGACAAATGTAAGAGTTATTTTAAAACTTTTAATAAATCAATTGAAAAAGCATATGGACTAACGAGTGATTTGCTGTTGGGTGACTTTGGTGTGAGGGTTTGTTCCAGAAACATCAGTCCCTCTTCCGGTTAACCTCCATTTTGAAGGACTACTCTTCGAAAAGATCTTATAAGAATTATCAGTGGTCATTGAATGCTCCCCATATAACCATCTACTTTGATATATATATATATATATATATATATATATATATATATATATATATATATATATAACTATTATCATTATTATCAGTAGTAGTAGTAGTAGCAATAATTTTTCCACTGCAAAGTATAGACGTGTGGTTCATATTTATTCAGTTCTCTTCACCAAACTAGTGCAAATTCGGATTTAGCTTATTGGCTATCCAAAACATGTAACAACCAAATAGCCAATAAGATATCATTTTTGAGATCTGATCATAACCAAATAATTCCAGTAAATATGACAGGGTAAACAAAGTAACATACAGTATACACAAGCACAGGCAGAATTATGGTGTATACTAATAGACTGAAATAGTGGACCTATGGGGGGAGATGAAACAAGAAGAAGGAGGACCCTTCTGGTGGGAGCAGACATTTTCTGAGGAAAAAGGAAGGAGTGGGGTATTGGGGAGATACAAGTAACTGGAGGAATGAAGACCTGATGAGGCCAAGATCTGGTGGGCTTGGATTAATATGTGAGGATTAAGGGGGAGTTTTGAAGCACTGGATGTTGGATGAGAGTCTGAGACTGTTGGAGACCATCCCAAAGGATCTGCAGGGGAGAAGTCTTGGAGTTGGCAATCAGTGAGGAGAGACCTCATACCAAGGTGGGGAGGGTGTTGAAGAGGGAAATGAGGTGGGGGGTGTAGGAAGGAGAGGAGAGGGGAATGATCTTTGTCAGTGAGGGTGAGGAGTTAAATCCTAATTCTGTAAGAGACGGGGCAGTGGAGGGATTGGTGGAGCAGTGACAGAGCGTGATGAAAGAAAGAGCCATCTAGCTATGGAGGTGCTGTGGAGACTTTGAAGATAAGAGAGGCACGTGAGGGGAGACCAGAAAGAAAAGGGTTGCAGTAGTCTTGGCTGGAAATGATGAGGGAGAAGATCAGGGTTTTGGGGGCACTGAGGACGAAGATGGATCTAATTCTGGTGGTGTTAAGGAGATGAAACTGATAGGACTCATTGATGGACTGGATCTGAGGAGTGAAAGAGAGCGGAATCAGGAGGAACTCCCAGGCGGAGGACTTCCTGGAGATGGTCCGTATTGTTGATGGTGTGGTAGAGACGGGGAGTGTTGAAGATGCAAGAAGACAATGAGCTCAGTGATTATAATGAAATGTTATACAGTATGAGTATATTGTCGAGTTGCATAATCTAGTAGCGGCAAAGTTGTAAAGCCGAGACCCCTCGGGCAGCCGCCCAAGATGAGCCCACCTTCCTTGTGGAATGGGCATTTACAGATTTTGGCTGTGGTAGGCCTGCCACAGAATGTGCAAGCTGAATTGTACTACAAATCCAACGAGCAATAGACTGCTTAGAAGCAGGAGCACCCAGCTTGTTGGGTGCATACAGGATAAACAGCGAGTCAGATTTTCTGACTCCAGCCGTCCTGGAAACATATATTTTCAGGGCCCTGACAACGTCTAGCAACTTGGAGTCCTCCAAATCCTTAGTAGCCGCAGGCACCACAATAGGCTGGTTCAGGTGAAACGCTGACACCACCTTAGGGAGAAATTGGGGACGAGTCCTCAATTCTGCCCTATCCATATGGAAAATCAGATAAGGGCTTTTACATGATAAAGCCGCCAATTCTGACACTCGCCTGGCTGAAGCCAAGGCCAATAACATGACCACTTTCCACGTGAGATATTTCAGATCCACGGTTTTTAGTGGTTCAAACCAATGTGATTTTAAGAAACTCAACACCACGTTGAGATCCCAAGGTGCCACAGGAGGCACAAACGGGGGCTGAATATGCAGCACTCCTTTCACAAATGTCTGAACTTCAGGTACTGAAGCTAGTTCTTTTTGAAAGAAAATCGACAGAGCCGAGATCTGTACTTTAATGGAGCCTAGTTTTAGGCCCATATTCACTCCTGCTTGCAGGAAATGCAGAAATCGACCTAGTTGAAATTCCTCTGTTGGGGCCTTTTTGGCCTCGCACCATGCAACATATTTCCGCCATATGCGGTGATAATGCTTTTCCGTAACATCTTTCCTGGCCTTAATAAGCGTAGGAATGACTTCTTCCGGAATACCCTTTTCCTTTAGGATCCGGTGTTCAACCGCCATGCCGTCAAACGCAGCCACGGTAAGTCTTGGAACAGACAGGGCCCCTGCTGTAGCAGGTCCTGTCTGAGCGGTAGAGGCCACGGGTCCTCTGAGAGCATCTCTTGAAGTTCCGGGTACCACGCTCTCTTGGCCAATCCGGAACCACGAGTATCGTTCTTACTCCTCGCCTTCTTATTATTCTCAATACCTTTGGTATGAGAGGCAGAGGAGGGAACACATAAACTGACTTGTACACCCACGGTGTCACTAGAGCGTCCACAGCTACCGCCTGAGAGTCCCTTGAACTGGCGCAATATCTTTTTAACTTTTTGTTGAGGCGGGACGCCATCATGTCCACCTGTGGTTTTTCCCAACGGTTTACCAGCATCTGGAAGACTTCTGGATGAAGTCCCCACTCTCCCGGGTGGAGGTCGTGTCTGCTGAGGAAGTCTGCTTCCCAGTTGTCCACTCCCGGAATGAACACTGCTGACAGTGCTAGTACATGATTCTCCGCCCATCGGAGGATTCTTGTGGCTTCTGCCATCGCCATCCTGCTTCTTGTGCCGCCCTGTCGATTTACATGGGCGACTGCCGTGATGTTGTCTGACTGGATCAGCACCGGCTGGTGTAGGAGCAGGGATTTTGCTTGACTTAGGGCATTGTAGATGGCCCTTAGTTCCAGAATATTTATGTGAAGGGAAGTCTCCTGACTCGACCATAGTCCTTGGAAGTTTCTTCCCTGTGTGACTGCCCCCCAGCCTCGAAGGCTGGCATCCGTGGTCACCAGGACCCAGTCCTGTATGCCGAACCTGCGGCCCTCTAGAAGATGGGCACTCTGCAGCCACCACAGTAGAGACACCCTGGTTCTTGGAGACAGGGTTATCAAGCGATGCATCTGAAGATGCGATCCGGACCACTGGTCCAACAGGTCCCACTGAAAGATTCTGGCATGGAACCTGCAGAAGGGAATTGCTTCGTAAGAAGCCACCATCTTTCCCAGGACCCGCGTGCAGCGATGCACTGATACCTGTTTTGGTTTCAGGAGGTCTCTGACTAGAGATGACAACTCCCTGGCTTTCTCCTCCGGGAGAAACACTTTTTTCTGGACTGTATCCAGAATCATACCCAGGAACAGTAGCCGTGTCGTCGGAACCAGCTGTGACTTCGGGATATTCAGAATCCAGCCGTGCTGGTGCAGCACCTCCTGAGATAGTGCTACTCCCACCAACAACTGTTCCTTGGACCTCGCTTTTATTAGGAGATCGTCCAAGTACGGGATAATTAAAACTCCCTTTTTTCGAAGGAGTATCATCATTTCCGCCATCACCTTGGTAAATACCCTCGGTGCCGTGGACAGTCCAAACGGCAGCGTCTGGAATTGGTAATGGCAATCCTGTACCACAAATCTGAGGTACTCCTGGTGAGGATGGAAAATGGGGACATGAAAGTAAGCATCCTTGATGTCCAGGGATACCATGTAATCCCCCTCTTCCAGGCTCGCAATAACCGCCCTGAGCGATTCCATCTTGAACTTGAATTTTTTTATGTATGTGTTCAAGGATTTCAAATTTAAAATGGGTCTCACCGAACCGTCCGGTTTCGGTACCACAAATAGTGTGGAATAGTAACCCCGGCCTTGTTGAAGTAGGGGTACTTTGATTATCACCTGCTGGGAATACAGCTTGTGAATTGCCGCTAGCACTGCCTCCCTGTCTGAGGGAGCAATCGGCAAGGCAGATTTTAGGAACCGGTGGGGTGGAGACGCCTCGAATTCCAGTTTGTACCCCTGAGATACTATTTGAAGGATCCAGGGATCCACCTGTGAGCGAGCCCACTGATCGCTGAAATTCTTGAGGCGGCCCCCCACCGTACCAGGCTCCGCCTGTGGAGCCCCACCGTCATGCGGCGGACTTGGCAGAAGAAGCGGGGGAGGACTTTTGCTCCTGGGAACCTGCTGTTTGTTGCAGCCTTTTTCCCCTACCTCTGCCTCTGGATAGAAAAGACCCGCCTTTTCCACGCCTGTTTTTCTGGGTCCGAAAGGACTGAACCTGATAAAACTGCGCCTTCTTAGGCTGTGAGGGGACATGGGGTAAAAATGCTGACTTCCCAGACGTTGCTGTGGAAACTAGGTCCGAGAGACCATCCCCAAATAATTCCTCACCCTTATATGGCAACACTTCCATGTGCCTTTTAGAATCTGCATCTCCTGTCCACTGGCGAGTCCATAAGCCTCTCCTAGCAGAAATGGACAATGCACTTACTTTAGATGCCAGTCGGCAGATTTCCCTCTGTGCATCTCTCATATATAAGACTGAGTCTTTTATATGGTCTATGGTTAACAGGATCGTGTCTCTGTCTAATGTGTCAATATTTTCTGACAGTTTATCTGACCACGCAGCGGCAGCACTGCACATCCAAGCTGACGCAATAGCTGGCCTAAGTATAATGCCTGAGTGTGTATATACAGACTTCAGGATCGCCTCCTGCTTTCTATCAGCAGGTTCCTTGAGGGCGGCCGTATCCGGAGACGGTAGTGCCACCTTTTTAGACAAACGTGTGAGCGCTTTATCCACCCTAGGAGGTGTTTCCCAACGTGACCTATCCTCTGGCGGGAAAGGGAACGCCATTAGTACCTTCTTAGGAATTACCAATTTTTTATCAGGGAAAGCCCACGCTTCTTCACACACTTCATTTAATTCATCTGATGGGGGAAAAACTATGGGTAGTTTTTTCTCCCCAAACATAATACCCTTTTTAGTGGTACCTGTATTTATATCAGAAATGTGTAACACCTCTTTCATTGCCTCAATCATGCAGTGAATGGCCTTAGTGGGCATCAGATTAGACTCATCGTCGTCGACACTGGTGTCAGTATCAGTGTCGACATCTGGGTCTGCGGTCTGAGGTAGCGGGCGTTTTAGAGCCCCTGATGACCTATGCGACGCCTGGACAGGCACGAGCTGAGAAGTCGGCTGTCCCACATTTGGCATGTCGTCAAATTTCTTATGTAAGGAGTCTATACGTGCACTCATTTCTTTCCATAAGCTCAACCACTCAGGTGTCTGCCCCGCAGGGGGTGACATCCCTTCTAAAGGCATCTGCTCCGTCTCCACATCATTATCCTCATCAAACATGTCGACACAGCCGTACCGACACACCACACACACACAAGGAATGCTCCAACAGAGGACAGGACCCACAAAAGCCCTTTGGGGGGACAGAGTGAGAGTATGCCAGCACACACCAGAGCGCTATATAATGCAGGGACTAACTGAGTTATGTCCCCTATAGCTGCTTTTTTTATATAATTTATACTGCGCCTAAATTTTGTGCCCCCCCTCTCTTTTTTTACCCTTTTCTGTAGTGTAGACTGCAGAGGAGAGCCAGGGAGCTTCCTTCCAGCGGATCTGTGAAGGAGAAATGGCGCCAGTGTGCTGCAGGAGATAGCTCGGCCCCTTTTCCGCGGCCTATTCTCCCGCTTTTTTCCGGATTCTGGCAGGGGTATTTTCCACATATATAGCCTCTAGGGCTATATATTGTGGTATTTTTGCCAGCCAAGGTGTTATAATTGCTTCTCAGGGCGCCCCCCCCCAGCGCCCTGCACCCTCAGTGACCGGAGTGTGAAGCGTGTGTGAGGAGCAATGGCGCACAGCTGCAGTGCTGTGCGCTACCTTGATGAAGACTGATGTCTTCTGCCGCCGATTTTCCGGACCTCTTCTTGCTTCTGGCTCTGTAAGGGGGACGGCGGCGCGGCTCCGGTACCGAACACCAAGGACTGGGCCTGCGGTCGATCCCTCTGGAGCTAATGGTGTCCAGTAGCCTAAGAAGCCCAATCCGGCTGCAAGCAGGCGAGTTCGCTTCTTCTCCCCTTAGTACCTCGCTGCAGTGAGCCTGTTGCCAGCAGGTCTCACTGAAAATAAAAAACCTAAATTTATACTTTCTTTCTAAGGGCTCAGGAGAGCCCCTAGTGTGCATCCAACCTCGGCCGGGCACAAAATCTAACTGAGGCTTGGAGGAGGGTCATAGTGGGAGGAGCCAATGCACACCAGGTAGTCATAAATCTTTCTAGAGTGCCCAGCCTCCTTCGGAGCCCGCTATTCCCCATGGTCCTTACCAGATAGATTCAGGGATGGTTACAGGTAATTTTCAGTGTGCGGAAGGGAATTTGGGGGTGGGGATTTGCACCCCCCTTCCTCTTTGTTTGTCTGTCTATGACCCCTCCCCCTTCCAGCACCTGATATATAATTATCTCCAGGTATGATTGAGCAGCTTCCAAATTGTTTGTCTGCTTGTGAGCATGAGGCATTGAATGGGAGCAGCATTTGGAAGGCATGCTGTTCCTTGTAGTGCCAATGGGAGATCCTGGGGGTGGCTCCCTGGTAAGTTAGCTCTCTGTCTGGAAATGTTTTAGTATTGACCTTTATCATGAGGCGTACTGTGACAAATTACATGGCCCAATGTGGGCACTGCTATTAAGTAGTTAGGACTGCTGTATCAGAGAAGCCGTGAAGTGGCCAGCAGCTTAAACATGTGTTTGCAAACATTTGTGACAAATTCTCTGAATTTTATTACCAGATAGATTCAGGGATGGTTACAGGTAATTTTCAGTGTGCGGAAGGGAATTTGGGGGTGGGGATTTGCACCCCCCTTCCTCTTTGTTTGTCTGTCTATGACCCCTCCCCCTTCCAGCACCTGATATATAATTATCTCCAGGTATGATTGAGCAGCTTCCAAATTGTTTGTCTGCTTGTGAGCATGAGGCATTGAATGGGAGCAGCATTTGGAAGGCATGCTGTTCCTTGTAGTGCCAATGGGAGATCCTGGGGGTGGCTCCCTGGTAAGTTAGCTCTCTGTCTGTAAATGTTTTAGTATTGACCTTTATCATGAGGCGTACTGTGACAAATTACATGGCCCAATGTGGGCACTGCTATTAAGTAGTTAGGACTGCTGTATCAGAGAAGCCGTGAAGTGGCCAGCAGCTTAAACATGTGTTTGCAAACATTTGTGACAAATTCTCTGAATTTTATTACCAGATAGATTCAGGGATGGTTACAGGTAATTTTCAGTGTGCGGAAGGGAATTTGGGGGTGGGGATTTGCACCCCCCTTCCTCTTTGTTTGTCTGTCTATGACCCCTCCCCCTTCCAGCACCTGATATATAATTATCTCCAGGTATGATTGAGCAGCTTCCAAATTGTTTGTCTGCTTGTGAGCATGAGGCATTGAATGGGAGCAGCATTTGGAAGGCATGCTGTTCCTTGTAGTGCCAATGGGAGATCCTGGGGGTGGCTCCCTGGTAAGTTAGCTCTCTGTCTGGAAATGTTTTAGTATTGACCTTTATCATGAGGCGTACTGTGACAAATTACATGGCCCAATGTGGGCACTGCTATTAAGTAGTTAGGACTGCTGTATCAGAGAAGCCGTGAAGTGGCCAGCAGCTTAAACATGTGTTTGCAAACATTTGTGACAAATTCTCTGAATTTTATTACCAGATAGATTCAGGGATGGTTACAGGTAATTTTCAGTGTGCGGAAGGGAATTTGGGGGTGGGGATTTGCACCCCCCTTCCTCTTTGTTTGTCTGTCTATGACCCCTCCCCCTTCCAGCACCTGATATATAATTATCTCCAGGTATGATTGAGCAGCTTCCAAATTGTTTGTCTGCTTGTGAGCATGAGGCATTGAATGGGAGCAGCATTTGGAAGGCATGCTGTTCCTTGTAGTGCCAATGGGAGATCCTGGGGGTGGCTCCCTGGTAAGTTAGCTCTCTGTCTGTAAATGTTTTAGTATTGACCTTTATCATGAGGCGTACTGTGACAAATTACATGGCACAATGTGGGCACTGCTATTAAGTAGTTAGGACTGCTGTATCAGAGAAGCCGTGAAGTGGCCAGCAGCTTAAACATGTGTTTGCAAACATTTGTGACAAATTCTCTGAATTTTATTACCAGATAGATTCAGGGATGGTTACAGGTAATTTTCAGTGTGCGGAAGGGAATTTGGGGGTGGGGATTTGCACCCCCCTTCCTCTTTGTTTGTCTGTCTATGACCCCTCCCCCTTCCAGCACCTGATATATAATTATCTCCAGGTATGATTGAGCAGCTTCCAAATTGTTTGTCTGCTTGTGAGCATGAGGCATTGAATGGGAGCAGCATTTGGAAGGCATGCTGTTCCTTGTAGTGCCAATGGGAGATCCTGGGGGTGGCTCCCTGGTAAGTTAGCTCTCTGTCTGGAAATGTTTTAGTATTGACCTTTATCATGAGGCGTACTGTGACAAATTACATGGCCCAATGTGGGCACTGCTATTAAGTAGTTAGGACTGCTGTATCAGAGAAGCCGTGAAGTGGCCAGCAGCTTAAACATGTGTTTGCAAACATTTGTGACAAATTCTCTGAATTTTATTACCAGATAGATTCAGGGATGGTTACAGGTAATTTTCAGTGTGCGGAAGGGAATTTGGGGGTGGGGATTTGCACCCCCCTTCCTCTTTGTTTGTCTGTCTATGACCCCTCCCCCTTCCAGCACCTGATATATAATTATCTCCAGGTATGATTGAGCAGCTTCCAAATTGTTTGTCTGCTTGTGAGCATGAGGCATTGAATGGGAGCAGCATTTGGAAGGCATGCTGTTCCTTGTAGTGCCAATGGGAGATCCTGGGGGTGGCTCCCTGGTAAGTTAGCTCTCTGTCTGGAAATGTTTTAGTATTGACCTTTATCATGAGGCGTACTGTGACAAATTACATGGCCCAATGTGGGCACTGCTATTAAGTAGTTAGGACTGCTGTATCAGAGAAGCCGTGAAGTGGCCAGCAGCTTAAACATGTGTTTGCAAACATTTGTGACAAATTCTCTGAATTTTATTACCAGATAGATTCAGGGATGGTTACAGGTAATTTTCAGTGTGCGGAAGGGAATTTGGGGGTGGGGATTTGCACCCCCCTTCCTCTTTGTTTGTCTGTCTATGACCCCTCCCCCTTCCAGCACCTGATATATAATTATCTCCAGGTATGATTGAGCAGCTTCCAAATTGTTTGTCTGCTTGTGAGCATGAGGCATTGAATGGGAGCAGCATTTGGAAGGCATGCTGTTCCTTGTAGTGCCAATGGGAGATCCTGGGGGTGGCTCCCTGGTAAGTTAGCTCTCTGTCTGTAAATGTTTTAGTATTGACCTTTATCATGAGGCGTACTGTGACAAATTACATGGCCCAATGTGGGCACTGCTATTAAGTAGTTAGGACTGCTGTATCAGAGAAGCCGTGAAGTGGCCAGCAGCTTAAACATGTGTTTGCAAACATTTGTGACAAATTCTCTGAATTTTATTACCAGATAGATTCAGGGATGGTTACAGGTAATTTTCAGTGTGCGGAAGGGAATTTGGGGGTGGGGATTTGCACCCCCCTTCCTCTTTGTTTGTCTGTCTATGACCCCTCCCCCTTCCAGCACCTGATATATAATTATCTCCAGGTATGATTGAGCAGCTTCCAAATTGTTTGTCTGCTTGTGAGCATGAGGCATTGAATGGGAGCAGCATTTGGAAGGCATGCTGTTCCTTGTAGTGCCAATGGGAGATCCTGGGGGTGGCTCCCTGGTAAGTTAGCTCTCTGTCTGGAAATGTTTTAGTATTGACCTTTATCATGAGGCGTACTGTGACAAATTACATGGCCCAATGTGGGCACTGCTATTAAGTAGTTAGGACTGCTGTATCAGAGAAGCCGTGAAGTGGCCAGCAGCTTAAACATGTGTTTGCAAACATTTGTGACAAATTCTCTGAATTTTATTACCAGATAGATTCAGGGATGGTTACAGGTAATTTTCAGTGTGCGGAAGGGAATTTGGGGGTGGGGATTTGCACCCCCCTTCCTCTTTGTTTGTCTGTCTATGACCCCTCCCCCTTCCAGCACCTGATATATAATTATCTCCAGGTATGATTGAGCAGCTTCCAAATTGTTTGTCTGCTTGTGAGCATGAGGCATTGAATGGGAGCAGCATTTGGAAGGCATGCTGTTCCTTGTAGTGCCAATGGGAGATCCTGGGGGTGGCTCCCTGGTAAGTTAGCTCTCTGTCTGTAAATGTTTTAGTATTGACCTTTATCATGAGGCGTACTGTGACAAATTACATGGCACAATGTGGGCACTGCTATTAAGTAGTTAGGACTGCTGTATCAGAGAAGCCGTGAAGTGGCCAGCAGCTTAAACATGTGTTTGCAAACATTTGTGACAAATTCTCTGAATTTTATTACCAGATAGATTCAGGGATGGTTACAGGTAATTTTCAGTGTGCGGAAGGGAATTTGGGGGTGGGGATTTGCACCCCCCTTCCTCTTTGTTTGTCTGTCTATGACCCCTCCCCCTTCCAGCACCTGATATATAATTATCTCCAGGTATGATTGAGCAGCTTCCAAATTGTTTGTCTGCTTGTGAGCATGAGGCATTGAATGGGAGCAGCATTTGGAAGGCATGCTGTTCCTTGTAGTGCCAATGGGAGATCCTGGGGGTGGCTCCCTGGTAAGTTAGCTCTCTGTCTGGAAATGTTTTAGTATTGACCTTTATCATGAGGCGTACTGTGACAAATTACATGGCCCAATGTGGGCACTGCTATTAAGTAGTTAGGACTGCTGTATCAGAGAAGCCGTGAAGTGGCCAGCAGCTTAAACATGTGTTTGCAAACATTTGTGACAAATTCTCTGAATTTTATTACCAGATAGATTCAGGGATGGTTACAGGTAATTTTCAGTGTGCGGAAGGGAATTTGGGGGTGGGGATTTGCACCCCCCTTCCTCTTTGTTTGTCTGTCTATGACCCCTCCCCCTTCCAGCACCTGATATATAATTATCTCCAGGTATGATTGAGCAGCTTCCAAATTGTTTGTCTGCTTGTGAGCATGAGGCATTGAATGGGAGCAGCATTTGGAAGGCATGCTGTTCCTTGTAGTGCCAATGGGAGATCCTGGGGGTGGCTCCCTGGTAAGTTAGCTCTCTGTCTGGAAATGTTTTAGTATTGACCTTTATCATGAGGCGTACTGTGACAAATTACATGGCCCAATGTGGGCACTGCTATTAAGTAGTTAGGACTGCTGTATCAGAGAAGCCGTGAAGTGGCCAGCAGCTTAAACATGTGTTTGCAAACATTTGTGACAAATTCTCTGAATTTTATTACCAGATAGATTCAGGGATGGTTACAGGTAATTTTCAGTGTGCGGAAGGGAATTTGGGGGTGGGGATTTGCACCCCCCTTCCTCTTTGTTTGTCTGTCTATGACCCCTCCCCCTTCCAGCACCTGATATATAATTATCTCCAGGTATGATTGAGCAGCTTCCAAATTGTTTGTCTGCTTGTGAGCATGAGGCATTGAATGGGAGCAGCATTTGGAAGGCATGCTGTTCCTTGTAGTGCCAATGGGAGATCCTGGGGGTGGCTCCCTGGTAAGTTAGCTCTCTGTCTGTAAATGTTTTAGTATTGACCGTTATCATGAGGCGTACTGTGACAAATTACATGGCCCAATGTGGGCACTGCTATTAAGTAGTTAGGACTGCTGTATCAGAGAAGCCGTGAAGTGGCCAGCAGCTTAAACATGTGTTTGCAAACATTTGTGACAAATTCTCTGAATTTTATTACCAGATAGATTCAGGGATGGTTACAGGTAATTTTCAGTGTGCGGAAGGGAATTTGGGGGTGGGGATTTGCACCCCCCTTCCTCTTTGTTTGTCTGTCTATGACCCCTCCCCCTTCCAGCACCTGATATATAATTATCTCCAGGTATGATTGAGCAGCTTCCAAATTGTTTGTCTGCTTGTGAGCATGAGGCATTGAATGGGAGCAGCATTTGGAAGGCATGCTGTTCCTTGTAGTGCCAATGGGAGATCCTGGGGGTGGCTCCCTGGTAAGTTAGCTCTCTGTCTGTAAATGTTTTAGTATTGACCTTTATCATGAGGCGTACTGTGACAAATTACATGGCCCAATGTGGGCACTGCTATTAAGTAGTTAGGACTGCTGTATCAGAGAAGCCGTGAAGTGGCCAGCAGCTTAAACATGTGTTTGCAAACATTTGTGACAAATTCTCTGAATTTTATTACCAGATAGATTCAGGGATGGTTACAGGTAATTTTCAGTGTGCGGAAGGGAATTTGGGGGTGGGGATTTGCACCCCCCTTCCTCTTTGTTTGTTTGTCCTTACGGAGTTCCCAGCATCCACTAGTACGTCAGAGAAACATAAATTATGCCTTCACAACAATTAACACTGTTAACGGAAACGGTATAGCTGAGTAGGTACATTGTGGAACAGGACATAGGGCAATGGGGCTCATTCCGAGTTGTTCGCTCGTTATATTTTTCTCGCAACGGAGCGATTAGTCGCTAATGCGCATGCGCAATGTCCGCAGTGCGACTGCGCCAAGTAAATTTGCTATGCAGTTAGGTATTTTACTCACGGCATTACGAGGTTTTTTCTTCGTTCTGGTGATCGTAATGTGATTGACAGGAAGTGGGTGTTTCTGGGCGGAAACTGGCCGTTTTATGAGTGTGTGTGAAAAAACGCTACCGTTCCTGGGAAAAACGCGGGAGTGGCTGGAGAAACGGGGGAGTGTCTGGCCGAACGCTGGGAGTGTTTGTGACGTCAAACCAGGAACGAAACTGACTGAACTGATCGCAGTTGCCGAGTAAGTCTGGAGCTACCAAGCGAAAGAGCGACCAGGCACTGGTGTAAAATAAATTCCAAAAGAATTATGAAAAACCAAAGTTGGACAATTAACCTTTCAATAACGGTCCGTTTTGGTGGTGCGCCCAGAGCCAGAAAGTACAAGTACAAGGAGGGAGAAAAAGAAAGCTCTTGTGTGGGCGCACTCTTATGAAAAAATTAACATTGAATTGTGACAGAAACATTAAAACATATGTTTATTATTCAACTTTAAAATTGAAAGATATTCCCTATGTGATCCTAAAAGGAGGTGTACAAATTAGAAAAATGTGAGAGAAAGAATAAAAAATATAGATTATATATATCACCTTAAAGAGATAAAAATGTTCTGGTCTGTTGAATCACACAAAAAGGATTTTAGAAAGGTTGCAGACACAAGATAGTCTAGCAGCCATTTCACCTGACCAGTACAGATAATCTGTATTAATGAGACTAACCAAGGAGATCAGTACTATATATTGGAGATCCGCTTGGATTGGGTTAATACCAAATAATTAGATATTAACCCATTAAAGAATTTTATTCAAGCAAATTAGGAATATTTAGATCGATATACCCTGGACACTAGTAGAAGTGAAAGAGAAAAGTTAGAAGTAGTACGTAGTGGTGATACTGCTGTTGGTGTCCACCCTTAAAAAGGGGAATAGTCCGTACTCTACAAAACCGGGTATTCCCAGGGAGTCTCCTCTCAAGGTACTGACCTGGCCCGACGCTGTTTCGCTTCCAAGATCGGACGAGATCGGGCATTAGCAGCGTGGTATGATAGTAGAGAGATTATCTACCAATGAGAGTGCACCGATATAGGAATAGTAAGAGGATTTATAGAAAAGATAAGATCGAAAAGTGTGTGGATCTGCTTTCCACGTTAGGCAGGGTAAAAAGAATTGCCACGCAGTGGCACCGTTAACCCTGGATCGGGGATGAGAGTCCACAGAATGATAGTAGAGGAGAGGGAAAAATAAGATAAAGATGGAGGACTAAATGATAAGCAAGTTAGAATAAATTGATTTGATCTGCAATCTGCAGGATTAATGAGTTGTAATAAACACAGAAAATCATAGCTGTATAAATCACATATACATTTCTGTTTACCTTAAACCATTCATGGGGGCAGTATCACAGAAGTAATAATCATGACTGAAGTTAGAGAATGATATCAGACCATTTAGTGTACCCCACTGTTCCTCATGTTGAAAGATGGGTGTAGTACTGTGAATAGGTCTAGTCTGCAATCTAAAAGATTATCTGGCTATAATAGGCACAGAAATTCTAACAGCATGATATGCAGTATAAATCAGAATGTCTAAATGAGATAGGCACTAATAGCAAAAGTAATGGAGACTCTAAAGTCATATATATGTATAAAAGGAGTAAATGATACTCAAGATGTCAGGTCACAGAAATTCTAACAGCATGATGTGCAGTATAGATTAGAGTGCCTGAATAGAATAGGTACCAATTGCAAAAATAATAGAGACTCCAAAGTCATATATATGTATGAAAAAAGTAAATGATACTCAAGATGTCAGGTATGGAGACAAATGACAGTAAGTACTGCTCCAAGGAAGGTCTCGTCGTGAAGTCCGTGGAAAGATGTCAGGTATGGAGACAAATGACAGTAAGTACTGCTCCAAGGAAGGTCTCGTCGTGAAGTCCGTGGAAAACGCGTTTCGCCCGTCAGGGCTTGTTCACTTCCGGGATCTCACTGTAGATACAGCAGATGGGGTTTAAAAACCCTGCTGATTGAGGTAGCAGCCAATGAGGTGTGAGTGGAGGCGGGAGTAAGAATAAAATCTGCGTGACGTCGGATGTGCAGCGTATCCTAACCAATTGGAGCAGACGGTGCGTCTGTGTATGGGCGGGGAGAGGCGTGCTGTAGTAAAAGTATTCGGATTGTCCGTCAGACATAGGAAATATGGGAAGATCGGCTGGGTGGAGAGACTGGCCATCTTGGAAGAGGGATTGCCCGTATGTCTCTGTTGATAATGACAGTTCCATATGATGTTTTGAATAGAATATAGAAGGTCCGATTATTGCTGAATAGGGAATAAAAATGCTGTGCTGCGGACAAGGGGTTGCCAGCTGAAAATTATTATCGTAGGAGACGGAGGAATTATTTACTGGTGATTTGGGGCAAATGCAAAGCGCCTCGGCCAATATAAACAGGAGGATACTATGGACCATTTGTCAGGCGGGTGTGTTCTAGTAGTACCTAAATGTTATCTGATGAAAAGAAAATGGTCACGTGGTAGGATGCAGTGAGCGCCATTTTGGAAAAGGGAAAGACAGCCCTTATTGGGAGAACAAGGGCTGAAAATAATGTTAGGGGCGGAGGAGTTATTTCCTGGTAATTGGGGTAAATGCAAGGCGTCTCGGCCAATGAAAACAGGAGGATACTCAAGACAAAAGTCCGGTGGGTGTGTTCTGTAGTGCTTGGATATTATCGGATGAAAGGAACATGGTCACGAGGTAGGAGGCCGTGGGCGCCATTTTGGAGAGGGGAATGGCAGCCCTTATTGTGAGGACAGGGATATGGGAAAAGGGAGTGTTTGGAGAAAGTGTGTATTATGTTGGAAACTATTGGTGGTAGGTAATGTGAGGGCTGGGATGTGATAAAAAAGAAAAGGAAGAAAGTTTTATTAGGTGAATGAGAAGGGAGTGAAAGATGAAATGGATGATAATAAATTTTGATATATAAATAATAAAATATAAGACATTTGGACATACAAGAATATGGGGGTACGAGAATTAAAAGATAATGAATAATATGATATACCTGGTTGATGGGTAACAAGTGGAATACATCATAATGATTGAGGGCAGTGGGGTGACTGTGGAAAAGAGGTGTAAGAAAGCAACTATTTGAATAGTGATTGAAGGATATCCTAGGGCAAATTATGGATATACGATTAGAGTTGATGAAGTGAAAAAAATCACTTTGCTGAAAAATAGGTGAGTTTGATTTGGAGTGAAAAGGAAAATGGTAGGGGTGAGGTGAGATTTGGTGAGTACGAATGAAGGTGTAGGAGGTGTACGTGAGTAATGTTAATTTTTTCATAAGAGTGTGCCCACACAAGAGCTTTCTTTTTCTCCCTCCTTAAGTCTGGAGCTACTCAGAAACTGCTAAGAAGTGTCTATTCGCAATTCTGCTAATCTTTCGTTCGCAATTTTGATAAGCTAAGATTCACTCCCAGTAGGCGGCGGCTTAGCATGTGCAAAAAAGGAAAGAATTGTATAGTAGGCTGCGCTGTGATGTAAAGCTGCTCAGGTTGTTTAGAGGTGAGTTGTTAGGATTTTATCTTAGACCGAGCGCTGTCTGTTCTAATGTTCTATGCAATGTGTGGCAACTAAAAAATTATATGCAATGTGTAACAACCAAAAATAATAATAAAATAAAATAAAAATCTAATTGAAAAAAATAAAAAAGTATAATATTGAAGAAAATATAAAATAAGAAAATGAAATAAAAATAAAAATAAAAATAAAAATAAAAATGAAAATAAAAATAAAAATAAAGATAAAAATAAAATTAAAATAAAATAAAAAATAAAAAAGAGAGGGTTAGGAAGGTGGGGAAGGGAAGGAAAATAGTGCAATGTTTACAGCTCCTTTGTTGGAGCTTTAGTTGGAGCTTTTAGACACTAGTTCAGGAGAGGAAACAGTCTCTTAATAGAAAAAACTATCCCTATCTTACCCTGTTAGTTTCTTCTTTGCTTGAGGCCGTGACCGGGAGTAGCTTCCGGTAGTGTTGGTGATGTTTGTTCCTGTCAGCTTGGTAAGTCAGTCCTGCCTTGGTGCTGGGCTTTGGCTGCTTTCCACTTGCTGTGCTGTAGCCGCTGTTTAGAGCCGACCTGCCGCGACCGGAAGTTCGGGTCTTCACTTCCGGTAGTTCGAATGCTGGCGGCGGAGGTGGCGATGTGAAATGTCCTCTGTGTCTGCTCCTTCTTGTTCCAACGCGTTTCGAATCCAGAGCTGGATTCTTTCTCAAGGAAGTGATGAAGTTCTTGGGATTATGCTCCTTTTTATCTGTAATAACTTTATTAGAAAAACGGGAAGTGGCCGGAACCGGAAATGAGGTTCTCGGCGGCAACCTCATGGTAAAAAAGGGAATATGTAATCAAGTATTCCCTAGGCTTAGTGCAAAGCTGCTAAAAGCAGCTTGCGAGCGAACAACTCGGAATGAGGGCCCATATTCCTACAGAATAAACAAACAATTCCCTCAAAAGCCCAACACAATACAACACTTACAGTATGTGAAACGTGAAAACATTTGTATTATGAATAATACAGGAATGATAATGATAAGGTCTGAAGGGCTTTCTGTATGGGATGATGTTTGGAGGAAGTGAACTGAAGCATTTAAAAGCATTTCCACTGATAGAAACCCTTATATAACTATAACCTCACCCCACAATTACCGACAGTAAAGTTGAGGGGGTGGGGGTGTATAACAGTAGATCTTTGTAGATGCATTGAACAGGTATGGATGGACAAAGGCTTCCAGCCCAGAATTAAAGTACATTTCAGCATCCCAGCTTTATATGATGGGTGCTCCAAAGGGTACCCTATATGGGTAATTGATCAAGTGATGTATATTGGGGGTTGCCTAAGAGTAAACACACTTAATGGGCATTCTCATTGCCAACTGTTAAATATGGTGTCTTATTAGTTAGTATCCCCAGTCACTTGATCTAGTGAGTACTCTGCATGTAAGTTTATTACTGATAATTAAAAGGATATTATAAGTCACCGTAAAGTTCCCCGGCCAATATAATATTGTCACAATCCTGACTGTAGGTTTTATATTTGGTGACTTACCCCTGCCATCTGTCCTGGATCCTGTGTCTTTTCACTCACGGAGTTAAACAGCTTGTCAGCACTATGAGTTTTCCTGAGTTCTCTGCCTGAGAGGTAATAGTTAATTAGCTCCACCTGTGGTGATCTCCTGTGTGAGGCTGAATTCAGCAATCTGAACTTTTGGTCTAAAAGCAAGCATCTTATGTTTTGCAGAAGTTCAGGCTTCAGTGTTCTCTCGGCCTGCTAGGCCTCATTCTACATCACAGCCTTGGCTAGAGTAGTCACATGACAGTGACTGTTCACCTGACCCAGAGTTGTTCAATCCTCTGCCAGCCTGAGACTCTCTGCATCACCTAATCCTGCTCACCAATCACCAAGGACCAGGAAGTATAAATCAGGAGGCTGAGTTAGAAACTGGGCCAGTTCCTCGTGTCACACACAGCTTTGTGTGAGTCTTCAAGCTGAGCTCTCTAAAGGTAATCTTTGTACCTAAGTTCCTGTGGAAACTCTGTTCCCTTGTTACCGTTTGGTTTACTTTTGTGTTGCCATTGATTTCACCATTTCCATGAGTCTCAATTTAAAGGCACAGTACTGAATTCCGTATTCTCCACCGAAAACCACAGCTGTCGTGTTTCAGTTTTACTGCTGTTGTAGTTGTGATCTCCAGAGCTCCCGTATCCCTGTGGCTTCTGTGTCTCTGCACCTCCGTGCCTCAGTACCTCCGTGCCTCCATGCCTCAGTACCTCAGTACCTCCGTGCTTCCAGCATCTCCGTGACTCAGTACCTCCGTGCTTCCAGCATCTCCGTGACTCAGTACCTCCGTGCTTCCAGCATCTCCGTGACTCAGTACCTCCGTGCTTCCAGCTTCTCCGTGACTCAGTACCTCTGTGCCTCAGTACCTCAGTACCTCCGTGCTTCCAGCATCTCCGTGACTCAGCACCTCGTGCTTCCAGTACCTCTGTGCTTTCGGCATTCCGTGCCTCAGCACCTCCGTGCTTCCAGCATCTCCGTGACTCAGTACCTCCGTGCCTCAGTACCTCCGTGCTTCCAGCATCTCCGTGACTCAGTACCTCCGTGCCTCAGTACCTCAGTACCTCCGTGCTTCCAGCATCTCCGTGACTCAGCACCTCGTGCTTCCAGTACCTCTGTGCTTTCGGCATCCCGTGCCTCAGCACCTCCGTGCTTCCAGCATCTCCGTGACTCAGTACCTCCATGCTTTCAGCACCCCGTGCCTCAGCACCTCCGTTCCCCCCAGCATCTTCGTGCCTCCAGCACCTCGTGCCTCCAGCACCCCAGTGTCTTTACGCACCCCAGTGTCTTTACGCACCCCAGTGTCTCTACGCACCCCAGTGTCTCTACGCACCCCAGTACCTCCAAGCACCTCAGTGCGTCCAAGCACTTCCGTGCCTCCAGTGCCTCTGTGCTTTCAGCATCCCGTGCCTCCAGCACCCCAGTGTCTCTATGCACCCCAGTGTCTCTATGCACCCCAGTGTCTCTACGCACCCCAGTGTCTCTACGCACCCCAGTGTCTCTACGCACCCCAGTACCTCCAAGCACCTCAGTGCGTCCAAGCACTTCTGTGCCTCCTAGTACCTCAGTGTCTCCAAGCGCCTCCGCGTCTCCTAGCACCTTAGTTTCTCCAAGCATCTCAGTGTCTCCAAGCAACAGTGCACTTTAGCACAGTTGTACCTGGTATCTTCACTGATTCATCAGCACCTTTCCAGTTCTGTCTTTCAGGAGACCTTCAGCGTCCACACGTGCCTCCTGTCTGCCACAAGGGTTGTAATGAGCACCAACATGACGGAATTAGAATGACACGATTGTAAGCTATACCATTATACCTCATTGGTTATACGGATATTGGCCCTCATTCCGAGTTGTTCGCTCGGTATTTTTCATCGCATCGCAGTGAAAATCCGCTTAGTACGCATGCGCAATGTTCGCACTGCGACTGCGCCAAGTAACTTTACTATGAAGAAAGTATTTTTACTCACGGCTTTTTCTTCGCTCCGGCGATCGTAATGTGATTGACAGGAAATGGGTGTTACTGGGCGGAAACACGGCGTTTCAGGGGCGTGTGGCTGAAAACGCTACCGTTTCCGGAAAAAACGCAGGAGTGGCCGGAGAAACGGTGGGAGTGCCTGGGCGAACGCTGGGTGTGTTTGTGACGTCAACCAGGAACGACAAGCACTGAAATGATCGCACAGGCAGAGTAAGTCTGGAGCTACTCTGAAACTGCTAAGTAGTTAGTAATCGCATTATTGCGAATACATCGGTCGCAATTTTAAGAAGCTAAGATTCACTCCCAGTAGGCGGCGGCTTAGCGTGTGTAACTCTGCTAAATTCGCCTTGCGACCGATCAACTCGGAATGAGGGCCATTATTTCCATGAGTTCATACATACTGTATATTAGCAATTCTTGCGTAGTATAAGACATTTCAAAAAGAAAAGGAATTTTCCTAACCCACTGAGATAACACCCTGGTCATTAATTTTAGAGTGATTTCATAAATGCAAGAATGAAGTCAAATATGTTCTCACCAAATTTAATTTCATATGATTTAAATTATATTAAAGCTTTATGGGAAGTTCTGTAATGAAGTGTGCAGATTAATTTGTAATACCACCAACTCGCATAGAATTAGGAGCCTTCTCTCATGGAAAATGGTTAAAAATCCTAAAAAATTTTTTTAAGTTGTATAATATATTCCAAATAGGACTAGAAAGAATGTATTTAGGTGAGATAATAGGCTATGGTTGTGGGGCGATTTGCAGGATCCCTTCCTAAAGGCCCCCAAATCACATACCTCAACTTTTACACCCATTATATAAAACAACACCTCTAAGAGGCCCTTCGTCAGGATATATATATATAATATTTTGCTCCCCCTTTTTGTTTAGCTATGAACAAGACATTGCAAATGAGAACACTGTGTCCACTGAATCAGAATATTGGGGGTAATTCAGAGTTGTTCGCAGCAGCAAATTTGTTAGCAGTTGGGCAAAACTATGGCCCTCATTCCGAGTTGTTCGCTCGTTAGCTGCTTTTAGCAGCATTGCAAACGCTAGGCCGCCACCCTCTGGGAGTGTATCTTAGCTTAGCAGAATAGCGAACGAAAGACTAGCAGAACTGCTACTAAATAATTCCTTGCCGTTTCTGAGTAGCTCCGGACCTACTCACAGATTGTGATCGGCTTGGTCCGTTTAGTTCCTGGTTTGACGTCACAAACACGCCCTGCGTTCGGCCAGCCACTCCCCCGTTTCTCCAGCCACTTTACTTATATTTTTTTGACCCTTTGGTTGTGAATTGATCTAGGATTTTACAGTGTCAGAAAGTGATGTGCGCTTCTATTTCCTCCTATTTTCTTTCCAGCTCTCTAGCACAGGAGTAACACACAACTCCTTATAGAGGCGCACGTACATTTGACACTGTCAATTCCATGTTAAAGACATTAGTCCTGTTTAATTTAATTTAATATAATTGATAGACATAGGCGCAGCAAAAAAATCTCCCTTCCCTTTTACTCCTGCGTTTTTACCTGGCACGCCTGCGTTTTTTAGCACACTCCCTGAAAACGTCATGTTGCCACCCAGAAACACCCACTTCCTGTCAATCACACTACGATCACTCGAGCGTTGAAAAAACGTTGCTCGAGCTTGTGTAAATCTACTAAGTTTTGTGTTAAATAACTAAGCGCATGCGCGCTGCGTACCATGCGCATGCGCATTTTCTACCTAATCGCTCCGTTGCGAAAAATTGCAACGCGCGAACAACTCGGAATGACCACTTATGTGCACTGCAGGGGGGTGGGGGGTAGATATAACATGTGCAGAGAGAGTTAGATTTAGGTGGGTTATATTGTTTCTGTGCAGGGTAAATACTGGCTGCTTTATTTTTACATTGCAATTTAGATTTCAGTTGGAACACACCCCACCCAAATCTCTTTCTGCACATGTTACATCTGGCCCCCCTGCAGTGCACATGGGGGGCCATTCCGAGTTGATCGCACGTAGCAACTTTTTGCTGCCCGTGCGATCAACTAGACGCCGCCTATGGGGAAGGTTTTTTTTTTACATAGCAAGGCTGCGAACGTAGATATTATACAAATTAATTTTGATGTGTACAGTGTGCATGCAAAGTTATTGTGGTAGATTGGTTACATTTTAATTTTCATATAGTTGAAATAGAAAATATTTATTTAAAAAAACAAAACAAAAAAAACCCCACTAGCAATGTTGTAGATATACCTCATGTATGACTTAGATTTATTAATTTCCCATGGGCACTAAATCATTGCCAATTGTTTATAGTGACCTTGGTCAACTGCTGTCTTATGTTACATTAAATTAATATATTTTATTTTATTGTTAGATTTTTTTCTCCATAAGATGGATGCTGTATACCGGGATGGGGAGATTGTATGTCTTGTGGCTATATAAATAATATTTATACGATCAAAAGAGGAATTTTTAACTCCTGGAATTGTGTCTCCGAGTAGTCGCAACCTAGGGGGAGATAAGTGACAGCAACCTAAATTTAGACAGTTAATGAGTGGAGACTAGAAAGCAGGGAAGTAACGAGGGGGAAATAATGATGAGGGTGGGAGCAACAGACTGCTGCAGGGAGAGATCGGAGTGACAATGGCCCTCTTTCCGAGTTGATCGCTTGCTAGCTGCTTTTAGCAGCATTGCACACGCTAGGCCGCCGCCCTCTGGGAGTGTTTCTTAGCTTAGCAGAATAGCAAACGAAAGATTCAGCCACTCCCCCGTTTCTCCAGCCACTCCTGCATTTTAGCCTGACACGCCTGCGTTTTTTAGCACACTCCCGGAAAACGGTCAGTTTCCGCCCAGAAACACCCACTTCCTGTCAATCACTCACCGATCAGCAGAGCGACTGAAAAGCGTCGCTCGCTCCTGTGTAAAACTGCATAGTTTTGTGTGAAATTACTTGGCACGTGCACCCTGTGGCCCATACGCATGCGCAGAACAGCCGTTTTTTTGCCTGATCGCTATGCTGCGAAAAACGTCAGCGAGCGATCAACTCGGAATGACCCCCATTGTGGTTTAAGTGAGTAGGAGAAAATGAGGCTAATTGAGCAAATACACGTGGAGTCAGGAGCAAACAACTGGCCAGGTACCTCTGTATAGGGCAATAGAGGAGGTGGGTGACCCTAACTACTTGGAGATTTGCCCCAGGGTACTGACAGTTGGGCTCAGATCAAGGATTGGAAACTCTAATGATCTTCTAATGTCATTAATTAGCGATTGGCATTGACTTACCTTCTGCATCTAAACCATTCAACCAAAAAGTACCCTATTGTATTACAGAACCACCAGAACCTTTCACAGCATTAAGTATTCAGGTCAGTAGAGACTTTCAAGCCACACATGCAGTTGTCTGATTGGTGAAAATATGGTGACCCTACTGCTTTCCTCCAGTGATCAAAGGGGGTAATTCCAAGTTGATCGCAGCAGGATTTTTGTTAACAGTTGGGCAAAACTATGGCCCTCATTCCGAGTTGTTCGCTCGCTAGCAGCAGTGCACACGCTAAGCCGCCGCCTACTGGGAGTGTATCTTAGCTTAGCAGAATTGCAAACGAAAGATTAGCAGAATTGCGAATAGAAATTTCTTAGCAGTTTCTGAGTAGCTCCAGACTTACTCTGCCACTGCGATCAGTTCAGTCAGTTTCGTTCCTGGTTTGACGTCACAAACACACCCAGCGTTCGCCCAGACACTCCCCCGTTTCTCCAGCCACTCCCGCGTTTTTCCCAGAAACGGCAGCGTTTTTTCGCACACACACATAAAACGGCCAGTTTCCGCCCAGAAACACCCACTTCCTGACAATCTCACTCCGATCACCAGAACGATGAAATTTCTTCATTAGGCCGTGAGTAAAATACCAAACTGATTAGCAACTTTACTTGGCGCAGACGCACTGCGAACATTGCGCATGCGCATTAGCGACTAATCGCTCCGTTGCGGAAAAAAAAAATAACGAGCGAACAACTCGGAATGAGGGCCCATGTGCAGTGGACGGGAGGCAGATGTAACATGTGCAGAGAGAGTTAGATTTGGGTGTGGTGTGTTCAATCTGAAATCTAATTTGCAGTGTACAAATAAAGCAGCCAGTATTTACCCTGCACAGAAACAAAATAACCCACCCAAATCTAACTCTCTCTGCACATGTTACATCTGCCCCACCTGCAGTGCACATGGTTTTGCCCAACTGCTAAAAAAAATCCTGCTGCAATCAACTTGGAATTACCCCCATAGTGCACTGTAGTACTTTTTGCACTACGTAACATGCCATTGTGCATTGCCCCTTGTGGTGAGCAAAGCAATCGTGCACTGCAAACTGACTATGATAGAGGGATGTATGAAATTCTAGTAAGACAGCTGCTTGTGCTGCCATTAGATATTGCGGGTCCCAGTGCAAATGAAATAGTCAGGGCCAACCCACCTCATCAACACCACC
This sequence comes from Pseudophryne corroboree, assembly GCF_028390025.1. Classification (NCBI taxonomy): domain Eukaryota; kingdom Metazoa; phylum Chordata; class Amphibia; order Anura; family Myobatrachidae; genus Pseudophryne; species Pseudophryne corroboree. The sequence continues at coordinate 473,029,072 of NC_086451.1, forward strand.
GCCCCCCGCCCCTGCCTGGTTGATGCATAGGTCTACTCAGTGGCGTAAGTTCGCCCCAGTCGCCTGGAGGCATGATAAAATGTTGGTGTCCCCCTTTCCCCCCCCCCACACACATATATGCCATATGTAGATATCTGGTACTCAGGGTGAACAGTAGCAGTGTACTCAGATGCCTTTCACAATAGTAGTATAGACATACACACACACATGCTCTTTTCCTTGCACACACACACACACACACACACACACACACACACACACACACACACACCGCTTTCACTTACACACACACACACACACACACACACACACTAGAGATGAGCGGGTTCGGTTTCTCTGAATCCGAACCCGCCAGAACTTCATGTTTTTTTTCACGGGTCCGAGCGACTCGGATCTTCCCGCCTTGCTCGGTTAACCCGAGCGCGCCCGAACGTCATCATGACGCTGTCGGATTCTCGCGAGGCTCGGATTCTATCGCGAGACTCGGATTCTATATAAGGAGCCGCGCGTCGCCGCCATTTTCACACGTGCATTGAGATTGATAGGGAGAGGACGTGGCTGGCGTCCTCTCCGTTTAGAATAGATTAGAGAGACACTTGATTTACTAATTTTGGGGAGCATTAGGAGTACTCAGTAGTGTACAGTGCAGAGTTTTGCTGATAGTGACCAGTGACCACCAGTTTTATTTATAATCCGTTCTCTGCCTGAAAAAAGCGATACACAGCACACAGTGACTCAGTCACATACCATATCTGTGTGCACTGCTCAGGCTCAGGCCAGTGTGCTGCATCATCTATTATCTATATATAATATTATATATATCTGTCTGACTGCTCAGCTCACACAGCTTATAATTGTGGGGGAGACTGGGGAGCACTACTGCAGTGCCAGTTATAGGTTATAGCAGGAGCCAGGAGTACATAATATATTATATAGTGAGTGACCACCAGACACACAGTGCAGTTTATTTAATATATCCGTTCTCTGCCTGAAAAAAGCGATACACACAGTGACTCAGTCAGTCACATACCATATCTGTGTGCACTGCTCAGGCTCAGGCCAGTGTGCTGCATCATCTATATATATTATATATCTGTCTGACTGCTCAGCTCACACAGCTTATAATTGTGGGGGAGACTGGGGAGCACTACTGCAGTGCCAGTTATAGGTTATAGCAGGAGCCAGGAGTACATAATATTATATTAAAATTAAACAGTGCACACTTTTGCTGCAGGAGTGCCACTGCCAGTGTGACTAGTGACCAGTGACCTGACCACCAGTATATATAATATTAGTAGTATACTATCTCTTTATCAACCAGTCTATATTAGCAGCAGACACAGTACAGTGTGGTAGTTCACGGCTGTGGCTACCTCTGTGTCGGCACTCGGCAGCCCGTCCATAATTGTATATACCACCTAACCGTGGTTTTTTTTCTTTCTTTATACATACATACTAGTTACGAGTATACTATCTCTTTATCAACCAGTCTATATATTAGCAGCAGACACAGTACAGTGCGGTAGTTCACGGCTGTGGCTACCTCTGTGTCGGCACTCGGCAGCCCGTCCATAATTGTATATACCACCTAACCGTTGTTTTTTTTTCTTTCTTTATACATACATACTAGTTACGAGTATACTATCTCTTTATCAACCAGTCTATATATTAGCAGCAGACACAGTACAGTGCGGTAGTTCACGGCTGTGGCTACCTCTGTGTCGGCACTCGGCAGCCCGTCCATAATTGTATATACCACCTAACCGTGGTTTTTTTTTCTTTCTTTATACATACATACTAGTTACGAGTATACTATCTCTTTATCAACCAGTCTATATATTAGCAGCAGACACAGTACAGTGCGGTAGTTCACGGCTGTGGCTACCTCTGTGTCGGCACTCGGCAGCCCGTCCATAATTGTATATACCACCTAACCGTGGTTTTTTTTTCTTTCTTTATACATACATACTAGTTACGAGTATACTATCTCTTTATCAACCAGTCTATATATTAGCAGCAGACACAGTACAGTGCGGTAGTTCACGGCTGTGGCTACCTCTGTGTCGGCACTCGGCAGCCCGTCCATAATTGTATATACCACCTAACCGTGGTTTTTTTTTCTTTCTTTATACATACATACTAGTTACGAGTATACTATCTCTTTATCAACCAGTCTATATATTAGCAGCAGACACAGTACAGTGCGGTAGTTCACGGCTGTGGCTACCTCTGTGTCGGCACTCGGCAGCCCGTCCATAATTGTATATACCACCTAACCGTGGTTTTTTTTTCTTTCTTTATACATACATACTAGTTACGAGTATACTATCTCTTTATCAACCAGTCTATATATTAGCAGCAGACACAGTACAGTGCGGTAGTTCACGGCTGTGGCTACCTCTGTGTCGGCACTCGGCAGCCCGTCCATAATTGTATATACCACCTAACCGTGGTTTTTTTTTCTTTCTTTATACATACATACTAGTTACGAGTATACTATCTCTTTATCAACCAGTCTATATATTAGCAGCAGACACAGTACAGTGCGGTAGTTCACGGCTGTGGCTACCTCTGTGTCGGCACTCGGCAGCCCGTCCATAATTGTATATACCACCTAACCGTGATTTTTTTTTCTTTCTTTATACATACATACTAGTTACGAGTATACTATCTCTTTATCAACCAGTCTATATTAGCAGCAGACACAGTACAGTGCGGTAGTTCACGGCTGTGGCTACCTCTGTGTCGGCACTCGGCAGCCCGTCCATAATTGTATATACCACCTAACCGTGGTTTTTTTTTCTTTCTTTATACATACATACTAGTTACGAGTATACTATCTCTTTATCAACCAGTCTATATATTAGCAGCAGACACAGTACAGTGCGGTAGTTCACGGCTGTGGCTACCTCTGTGTCGGCACTCGGCAGCCCGTCCATAATTGTATATACCACCTAACCGTGGTTTTTTTTTCTTTCTTTATACATACATACTAGTTACGAGTATACTATCTCTTTATCAACCAGTCTATATATTAGCAGCAGACACAGTACAGTGCGGTAGTTCACGGCTGTGGCTACCTCTGTGTCGGCACTCGGCAGCCCGTCCATAATTGTATATACCACCTAACCGTGGTTTTTTTTTCTTTCTTTATACATACATACTAGTTACGAGTATACTATCTCTTTATCAACCAGTCTATATTAGCAGCAGACACAGTACAGTGCGGTAGTTCACGGCTGTGGCTACCTCTGTGTCGGCACTCGGCAGCCCGTCCATAATTGTATATACCACCTAACCGTGGTTTTTTTTTCTTTCTTTATACATACATACTAGTTACGAGTATACTATCTCTTTATCAACCAGTCTATATATTAGCAGCAGACACAGTACAGTGCGGTAGTTCACGGCTGTGGCTACCTCTGTGTCGGCACTCGGCAGCCCGTCCATAATTGTATATACCACCTAACCGTGGTTTTTTTTTCTTTCTTTATACATACATACTAGTTACGAGTATACTATCTCTTTATCAACCAGTCTATATATTAGCAGCAGACACAGTACAGTGCGGTAGTTCACGGCTGTGGCTACCTCTGTGTCGGCACTCGGCAGCCCGTCCATAATTGTATATACCACCTAACCGTGGTTTTTTTTTCTTTCTTTATACATACATACTAGTTACGAGTATACTATCTCTTTATCAACCAGTCTATATATTAGCAGCAGACACAGTACAGTGCGGTAGTTCACGGCTGTGGCTACCTCTGTGTCGGCACTCGGCAGCCCGTCCATAATTGTATACTAGTATCCAATCCATCCATCTCCATTGTTTACCTGAGGTGCCTTTTAGTTGTGCCTATTAAAATATGGAGAACAAAAATGTTGAGGTTCCAAAATTAGGGAAAGATCAAGATCCACTTCCACCTCGTGCTGAAGCTGCTGCCACTAGTCATGGCCGAGACGATGAAATGCCAGCAACGTCGTCTGCCAAGGCCGATGCCCAATGGCATAGTACAGAGCATGTCAAAACCAAAACACCAAATATCAGTAAAAAAAGGACTCCAAAACCTAAAATAAAATTGTCGGAGGAGAAGCGTAAACTTGCCAATATGCCATTTACCACACGGAGTGGCAAGGAACGGCTGAGGCCCTGGCCTATGTTCATGGCTAGTGGTTCAGCTTCACATGAGGATGGAAGCACTCAGCCTCTCGCTAGAAAACTGAAAAGACTCAAGCTGGCAAAAGCACCGCAAAGAACTGTGCGTTCTTTGAAATCCCAAATCCACAAGGAGAGTCCAATTGTGTCGGTTGCGATGCCTGACCTTCCCAACACTGGACGTGAAGAGCATGCGCCTTCCACCATTTGCACGCCCCCTGCAAGTGCTGGAAGGAGCACCCGCAGTCCAGTTCCTGATAGTCAGATTGAAGATGTCAGTGTTGAAGTACACCAGGATGAGGAGGATATGGGTGTTGCTGGCGCTGGGGAGGAAATTGACCAGGAGGATTCTGATGGTGAGGTGGTTTGTTTAAGTCAGGCACCCGGGGAGACACCTGTTGTCCGTGGGAGGAATATGGCCGTTGACATGCCAGGTGAAAATACCAAAAAAATCAGCTCTTCGGTGTGGAGGTATTTCACCAGAAATGCGGACAACAGGTGTCAAGCCGTGTGTTCCCTTTGTCAAGCTGTAATAAGTAGGGGTAAGGACGTTAACCACCTCGGAACATCCTCCCTTATACGTCACCTGCAGCGCATTCATAATAAGTCAGTGACAAGTTCAAAAACTTTGGGTGACAGCGGAAGCAGTCCACTGACCAGTAAATCCCTTCCTCTTGTAACCAAGCTCACGCAAACCACCCCACCAACTCCCTCAGTGTCAATTTCCTCCTTCCCCAGGAATGCCAATAGTCCTGCAGGCCATGTCACTGGCAATTCTGACGAGTCCTCTCCTGCCTGGGATTCCTCCGATGCATCCTTGCGTGTAACGCCTACTGCTGCTGGCGCTGCTGTTGTTGCCGCTGGGAGTCGATGGTCATCCCAGAGGGGAAGTCGTAAGCCCACTTGTACTACTTCCAGTAAGCAATTGACTGTTCAACAGTCCTTTGCGAGGAAGATGAAATATCACAGCAGTCATCCTACTGCAAAGCGGATAACTGAGTCCTTGACAACTATGTTGGTGTTAGACGTGCGTCCGGTATCCGCCGTTAGTTCACAGGGAACTAGACAATTTATTGAGGCAGTGTGCCCCCGTTACCAAATACCATCTAGGTTCCACTTCTCTAGGCAGGCGATACCGAGAATGTACACGGACGTCAGAAAAAGACTCACCAGTGTCCTAAAAAATGCAGTTGTACCCAATGTCCACTTAACCACGGACATGTGGACAAGTGGAGCAGGGCAGGGTCAGGACTATATGACTGTGACAGCCCACTGGGTAGATGTATGGACTCCCGCCGCAAGAACAGCAGCGGCGGCACCAGTAGCAGCATCTCGCAAACGCCAACTCTTTCCTAGGCAGGCTACGCTTTGTATCACCGCTTTCCAGAATACGCACACAGCTGAAAACCTCTTACGGCAACTGAGGAAGATCATCGCGGAATGGCTTACCCCAATTGGACTCTCCTGTGGATTTGTGGCATCGGACAACGCCAGCAATATTGTGTGTGCATTAAATATGGGCAAATTCCAGCACGTCCCATGTTTTGCACATACCTTGAATTTGGTGGTGCAGAATTTTTTAAAAAACGACAGGGGCGTGCAAGAGATGCTGTCGGTGGCCAGAAAAATTGCGGGACACTTTCGGCGTACAGGCACCACGTACAGAAGACTGGAGCACCACCAAAAACTACTGAACCTGCCCTGCCATCATCTGAAGCAAGAAGTGGTAACGAGGTGGAATTCAACCCTCTATATGCTTCAGAGGTTGGAGGAGCAGCAAAAGGCCATTCAAGCCTATACAATTGAGCACGATATAGTAGGTGGAATGCACCTGTCTCAAGTGCAGTGGAGAATGATTTCAACGTTGTGCAAGGTTCTGATGCCCTTTGAACTTGCCACACGTGAAGTCAGTTCAGACACTGCCAGCCTGAGTCAGGTCATTCCCCTCATCAGGCTTTTGCAGAAGAAGCTGGAGGCATTGAAGAAGGAGCTAAAAGGGAGCGATTCCGCTTGGCATGTGGGACTTGTGGATGCAGCCCTTAATTCGCTTAACAAGGATTCACGGGTGGTCAATCTGTTGAAATCAGAGCACTACATTTTGGCCACCGTGCTCGATCCTAGATTTAAAGCCTACCTTGGATCTCTCTTTCCGGCAGACACAGGTCTGCTGGGGTTGAAAGACCTGCTGGTGACAAAATTGTCAAGTCAAGCGGAACGCGACCTGTCAACATCTCCTCCTTCACATTCTCCCGCAACTGGGGGTGCGAGGAAAAGGCTCAGAATTCCGAGCCCACCCGCTGGCGGTGATGCAGGGCAGTCTGGAGCGACTGCTGATGCTGACATCTGGTCCGGACTGAAGGACCTGACAACGATTACGGACATGTCGTCTACTGTCACTGCATATGATTCTCTCAACATTGATAGAATGGTGGAGGATTATATGAGTGACCGCATCCAAGTAGGCACGTCACACAGTCCGTACTTATACTGGCAGGAAAAAGAGGCAATTTGGAGGCCCTTGCACAAACTGGCTTTATTCTACCTAAGTTGCCCTCCCACAAGTGTGTACTCCGAAAGAGTGTTTAGTGCCGCCGCTCACCTTGTCAGCAATCGGCGTACGAGGTTACATCCAGAAAATGTGGAGAAGATGATGTTCATTAAAATGAATTATAATCAATTCCTCCGCGGAGACATTGACCAGCAGCAATTGCCTCCACAAAGTACACAGGGAGCTGAGATGGTGGATTCCAGTGGGGACGAATTGATAATCTGTGAGGAGGGGGATGTACACGGTGATATATCGGAGGGTGAAGATGAGGTGGACATCTTGCCTCTGTAGAGCCAGTTTGTGCAAGGAGAGATTAATTGCTTCTTTTTTGGGGGGGGTCCAAACCAACCCGTCATATCAGTCACAGTCGTGTGGCAGACCCTGTCACTGAAATGATGGGTTGGTTAAAGTGTGCATGTCCTGTTTTGTTTACACAACATAAGGGTGGGTGGGAGGGCCCAAGGACAATTCCATCTTGCACCTCTTTTTTCTTTTCTTTTTCTTTGCATCATGTGCTGATTGGGGAGGGTTTTTTGGAAGGGACATCCTGCGTGACACTGCAGTGCCACTCCTAGATGGGCCCGGTGTTTGTGTCGGCCACTAGGGTCGCTAATCTTACTCACACAGTCAGCTACCTCATTGCGCCTCTTTTTTTCTTTGCGTCATGTGCTGTTTGGGGAGGGTTTTTTGGAAGGGACATCCTGCGTGACACTGCAGTGCCACTCCTAGATGGGCCCGGTGTTTGTGTCGGCCACTAGGGTCGCTAATCTTACTCACACAGTCAGCTACCTCATTGCGCCTCTTTTTTTCTTTGCGTCATGTGCTGTTTGGGGAGGGTTTTTTGGAAGGGACATCCTGCGTGACACTGCAGTGCCACTCCTAGATGGGCCCGGTGTTTGTGTCGGCCACTAGGGTCGCTAATCTTACTCACACAGCTACCTCATTGCGCCTCTTTTTTTCTTTGCGTCATGTGCTGTTTGGGGAGGGTTTTTTGGAAGGGACATCCTGCGTGACACTGCAGTGCCACTCCTAGATGGGCCCGGTGTTTGTGTCGGCCACTAGGGTCGCTAATCTTACTCACACAGCTACCTCATTGCGCCTCTTTTTTTCTTTGCGTCATGTGCTGTTTGGGGAGGGTTTTTTGGAAGGGCCATCCTGCGTGACACTGCAGTGCCACTCCTAGATGGGCCCGGTGTTTGTGTCGGCCACTAGGGTCGCTAATCTTACTCACACAGCTACCTCATTGCGCCTCTTTTTTTCTTTGCGTCATGTGCTGTTTGGGGAGGGTTTTTTGGAAGGGCCATCCTGCGTGACACTGCAGTGCCACTCCTAGATGGGCCCGGTGTTTGTGTCGGCCACTAGGGTCGCTAATCTTACTCACACAGCTACCTCATTGCGCCTCTTTTTTTCTTTGCGTCATGTGCTGTTTGGGGAGGGTTTTTTGGAAGGGACATCCTGCGTGACACTGCAGTGCCACTCCTAGATGGGCCCGGTGTTTGTGTCGGCCACTAGGGTCGCTTATCTTACTCACACAGCGACCTCGGTGCAAATTTTAGGACTAAAAATAATATTGTGAGGTGTGAGGTATTCAGAATAGACTGAAAATGAGTGGAAATTATGGTTTTTGAGGTTAATAATACTTTGGGATCAAAATGACCCCCAAATTCTATGATTTAAGCTGTTTTTTAGTGTTTTTTGAAAAAAACACCCGAATCCAAAACACACCCGAATCCGACAAAAAAAATTCGGTGAGGTTTTGCCAAAACGCGGTCGAACCCAAAACACGGCCGCGGAACCGAACCCAAAACCAAAACACAAAACCCGAAAAATTTCAGGCGCTCATCTCTAACACACACACACCCTTTTCACTTGCACACAATTACACACACATGTCACTTTCACTTACACACACAATTACACACGCACACACCACTTTCAGTTACACACACACACACATGCCACTTTCACTTACACACAATTACACACATGTACCTTTCACTTGCACACAAACACACGTGCCACTTTCAGTTACACAGAATTACACACACAGTCACTTTCACTTACACATACAAAATTACACACACACATGCCTCTTTCACTTACACACACAATTACACACACACACACACACACACACACACACACACACACACACACACACACCACTTTCACTTACACACAATTACACACACACATCACTTTCACACACACAAATACACACACATGCCTATTTCATTTATAAACACAATTACACACACATACACACACGACACTTTCACTTACACACGCACAGTTACACACACATGCCACTTTCACATACACACATTTACACCCACACACAAACACATGCCTCTTTTACTTAAACACACAACTTTCCTTGAAAAAACACAGACTTACACACCTCACTTAAAACCATTCACACACATAAACACAGTGCTGCCAACATTTATTAAAGATACCCCCGGTAATCAACCCCCCTCCACACACACACACACACACACACACACACACACACACACACACACACACAATGCAGCAGTTGGAGGCAGGTGGTGCCAGTGCCTACCTGCAGAGCCGGCCCTAACCAATATGATGCCCTAGGCAAGATTTTAGCTGGTGCCCCCTAGCACCACCGCTGGTTCCGCCTACATCACACAGTAGTATCACTTTACCTTATAAACGTTACTCCTCACAGTAGAGCCCCTTATTCACATTACATCACACTGAATTGCTCCTTATTCACATTACACCACACCCTATTGCTCTTTATTCACATTAGACGACACGAGTAGTGCCCTTTCTATACGCAACGCCACATAGTAGAGCACCTTAAACACATAATGCCACACATTAGTAATGCATGTATACACATAAATCCACACAGTAATGCCCCTTAAACATATGAGACATTTTATTAATGTACTTATAAACGCCTTACACATTATGACAACCTTTATTAATGCCCTTTTACACATAATGTTCCTTACACATATGCCGCACATTATTAATTCCCTTATACACATAATGACACACATAGTGCCCCTTACACATATGTTGCACATTATTACTGCACAACCAACCCACTCACATGCACACAGCACTCACACTGCCACTAACACTGTGACCTCTGCCTCTGCTTGGATACGGATGTGTCCTCATAAATCTTGCCTCAATGCTAACGTCGGGCACCTTTTTTTAATGAAAATGCATCTTATTTGCATTACTATGTAGCTAGGATGCACAAGCAGCTTCTGCTGATAAAAATGATATGCAGCATGCCTATATACTGTGTGAGACAGTGGCTGTATCTGCATATGAAATGCTACACACAGAATATAGGCATGCCGCATATCATTTTAATCAACAGAAGCTGATGATGCCCCTAGGCATATCAAATGCCCTAGGCAATTGCCTAGTTTGCCTATGCCTATGGCCGGCACTGCCTACCTGTTGCAATCACCAGGACGGAGCTTCAGACGGCCCAGCTCTATTGGAAGTCTCTGTGAGAAGCTGTGTGCTGGAGCTCCCCCTAGCTGCAGCCACCTGCCAGCTCGTCTCTCTGCATACAAGGAGGCAGCTGCTGCTGCCGTGTCATGACACTGACACGGTCCTCCGTCCAGTCTGATGCTGGGATGGATTGTCGGGCAGTGGGAGGCAATGGAGAAGTGCCCCCTGCAGGTCAGGAGCCGGGCGGCAGCCGACTCCATTGCATCCCACAGTTCCGCCTCTGGGTCTACTGTATTCTTGGAGCTCTAGTATAAAGCACAGGCACCCAGAACCAACATATGCTATAGTACCCCCATAGGGTAAGTCTTCCTACAGCCCTGCACAAGCTAGGAATGTCTCTTTACAGTCATTAGGACACCAGGACAGTGGAATCTATGGGCCTAATTCAGACCTGATCTCAGCAGCAAATTTGTTAGCTGATGGGCAAAACCATGTGCACTGCAGGGGGGGGGGGGGCAGATGTAACACGTGCAGAGAGATTAGATTTGGATGGGGTGTGTCCAAGCTGAAATCTAAATTGCAGTGTAAAAATAAAGCAGCCAGTACTTACCCTGCACAGAAACAATATAACCCACCCAAATCTAACTCTCTCTGCACATGTTACATCTGCCCCACCTGCAGTGCACATGGTTTTGCCCATTAGCTAACAAATTTGCTGCTGCGATCAGGTCTGAATTAGGCCCTGTGTTAGGCCTGCTAATGTATTTTGTGTACCCCAAGTATGTGTCATTTCTAGTATAAGCAGAACCTGTACATACAGTATGACATCACTAGCTGTTCTAGCCTCTTGCCTTTCAATGGCCATATCTCTGAACAACATACCACCTTTCACCTGCATGGTGGCATAGTAGTTAGCATTACTGCCTAACAACACTGAGGGCCTGATTCAGTTTTGTAAGCAAAGCAAAAAAGCACACCATTGAGCAAAACCATATTTTGCTTCAGGTGGGGCAGCTGTAACATGTGCAGAGAGACTTAGATTTGGGTGGGTAATATTGTTTCTGTACAAGTTGAATACTGGCTGCTTTTGCATGTAGCCCACAAATGTTAGACAGCTTTATTTTTACACTGTTATTTAGATTTCAGTTTGAACACACCTCACCCAAATCTAACTCTCTCTGCACATGTTACATCTGCCCCACCTGCAGTGCAGCATGGTTTTTCCCAGTTGTATGCTTTATTGCTTTGCTTAGAATTGTGCATGAGGCCCAGAGTTCAATTCCTGTCCAATTTGCTTTGTGTGTGGTGTTTGTATGTTCTCTCCATGTTTGTGTAGGTTTCCTCTGGGTGCTCCGCTTTCCTCTCACGCTACAGAAAGTTATTGGAACATTAATTTGTCTGACAAATATAAACCCCAGCATATATATGTGTCCATGTTATAGTAAATATATGTCCATATTTACCAGGCCCTGGCGAGTGATACATTGCACAGTGATAAAGTACCGACCAATCAGCTCCTAACTGTCATGTTACAAGCTGTCTTTGCAAAATGACAGTTGGGAGATGATTGGCTGGTACTTTAACAACGTGCAATATATCGCTCTCCAAGGCTTGATAAATCTGGGCCATAGATTGTGGCAGTGACTGATGTAAATCCCTGAAATTTCTCTGTGAGACGCGTTGTTATAATATGTGTGCTACAGAAATGGCTGTTATTAAATAGAAACTGTATAGCTAGCAGGCTGGCAGTGTTATTCTACCACAATAACTGTTGTCACAACTCTAAACGCAATGCTACGGTAGCACTGTCCTGGGCAAATTCCCGTTAGGGCAACTATCCCAGTATCAGGTAACAGTCCTTGGGGCTAATTTCAGACCTGATCGCAGCAGCAATTTTTTTTCTCTAATGGGCAAAACCATGTGCACTGCAGGTGGGGCAGAGGTAACATGTGCAGAGAGAGTTAGATTTGGGTGGGGTGTGTTCAAACTGAAATCTAAATTGCAGTGTAGAAATATAGCAGCCAGTATTTACCCTGCACAGAAACAATATAACCCACCCAAATCTAACTCTCTCTGCACATGTAACCTCTGCCCCACCTGCAGTGCACATGGGTCCTCATTCCGAATTGATCGCTCGCTAGCTACTTTTAGCAGCCGTGCAAACGCATAGTCGCCGCCCACGGGGGAGTGTATTTTCGCTTTGCAGAAGTGCGAACGCCTGTGCAGCCGCGCGGCAACAAACACATTTTGTGTAGAACAAGACCAGCCCTGTAGTTACGTATCCTGTGCAATGATTGCTGCGACGAGTGACGCGGTAATGACGTCAGATACCCGCCCAGCAAACGCCCGGCCACGCCTGCGTTTTTCCAAACACTCCCAGAAAACGGTCAATTGCCACCCAGAAACTCCCACTTCCTGTCAATCTCCTTGCGTTCGGCTGTGCGATTGGAATAGTCGCTAGAACCAGTGTAAAACCACAAAGGACTTCGTACCCGTACGATGCGCGTATGCATTGCGGTGCATACGCATGCGCAGATTAGCCATTTTTTTCACTGATCACTACGCAGCAACCAACGGCAGCTAGCGATCAACTCGGAATGAGGGCCATGGTTTTGCCATTAGAGAAAGATTTTGCTGCTGCGATCAAGTCTGAATTAGGCCCCTTGTCTCTTGCTACAGCCAACAGCGTCCTGTCCATGGTATCTCCCCGGAAGACAGCTCTGCAAATCTTTCCCAAACACCTCTTCTCACAACGCATTCCTACACTGGTTTCCTGAGGATTGTCTATCACGATTCTCTAGATAGAGTCCAGCTCATTCAGACTGGTCTCCTCTTTCCTCACTGGCTCACAGACAATTCTATCAAAGAGAGGAAAGCCATCTATCTATTCCAGGGGCCACATTCAATAAGTCTCAGAGGTGCGCGCACAAGTTAGCATTAATTGCTGCCTCGGGGGGTTGCTTTCGGGTTTGTTATTGAATAGCTCCGGTCAACCCATTGCTGATACTTCCTCCAGAAGTGATGACTTTATAGTAGACGTGTTTTCCTGTTAAATTCCAACTAACGCATCATCTCTGGGAATCACGGTTTCCTAACATGCCCTTAACATGCTCTCCAGGTAATTGTCCTTCCACAGAGTGAAATCCTCTATGCAGAGTTCTGAAAGAAATACTGTAATAAAGTCTGAGGCAAATTACAGTGATTTTATTAAACGACCAACATTAGTGCGGTAAGAGAGCTCCGAATCCTGGGTTGCCTGAGTCAGTGTAGCACGTACTATTCTTACAGATATGCTACATATGAAATCAGGCATAGGGGGTCATTCCGACCCGATCGCTCGCTGCGGTTTATCGCAGCGCAGCAGTCAGGACGGAATTGCACATGTGCCGGCGCCGCAGTGCGCCGACACATGCCGGACGTCCGAAGTACGTCGTTCAGTAGAGATCGTCTCTGCCTGATGGACAGGTAGAGGCGGTCGCAGGGCGGGAGGGGGCTGGGTTAAGCCTTTTAGGGGGCGCGGTCCGGCCAACGCAGGCGTGGCCGGACCATTGGAGGGGCGGCTGCGTGACGTCTCACGCAGCCGCTGCGGCCAGTGGCAGCGACGATCAACTCCCAGCAAGCCGCAGGAGCTACGCTGGCCGGGAGTTACTCCACAAATACAAAAGCATCGCCACTGTGCAATGCTTTTGTATTTGTGCGGGAGGGGGGGTCGGACTGACATGCGGGGCGGACTAGCCCTGTTCTGGGCGTCCCCCCGCATGTCAGGGAAGATGATCGTAGCTGTGCTAAATTTAGCACAGCTACGATCAACTCGGAATGACCCCCCATAGTACACTGTGTTGTGTTTTAACAAATTCTCGGTGCATTTGTTTTTTAAAAGCCCATAATTGGTCACATTTGGAGTGGGAATCTCACACAAACTGTATCAAATTTAGCTTTCAACAGAATAGTGTTTAACCACTTGGGGCTGATTCTGCATCGCAAATAAAGTGGATGAAGTTGCAGGTAAAATATTATTACGTTATGCAAATGCAAGTATCCAATCAGCTAAGGCGGGGGTCCCTGCACGTGCAAGCCGAAACCTGCACCGGCCATTTATTTTATCCCGTCAGTTTCAGCACTTGTACCAGCTGCGTGCTAGGTGCAAGAGATCAATGACAAAATGATTCCCTTCCCAGTACGTATGACTCAGAACCGCACCAAGCTTTTGGAACCCTGTGCAATCACTTTATCATCACCCAGTCCCACTCTAAAAAGTCCTACAGTATTTCCTACAGGTGAAAAAGCAGCATTTCTGCGCATGCGTACGGGCCGCAGTACGCACGCGCAAAGTACTTTCACACAAAACTATGCAGTTTTACACAAGGTCGAGCGACGCTTTTCTGTCGCACTGTTGATTGGTGAGTGATTGACAGGAAGTGGGTGCTTCTGGGTGGTAACTGGCCGTTTTCAGGGAGTGTGCTAAAAAATGCAGGCGTGACAGGTAAAAACACAGGCGTGCCTGGGGAAATGGGGGAGTGGCTGGCCGAACGCAGGGCGTGTTTGTGACGTCAAAGCAGGAACTAAACTGACTGAGGTGATCGCAAGGTAGGAGTAGGTTTTGAGCTGCTCAGAAACTGCATGAAAATTTTTACGAGCAGTTCTGCTAATCTTTCGTTCGCACTTCTGCTAAGCTAAGATACACTCCCAGAGGGCGGCGGCCTAGCGTGTGCAATGCTGCTAAAAGCAGCTAGCGAGCGATCAACTCGGAATGAGGACCATTGTCCGCTGTTTTCTTCTTTCCCTCAGTAACTGATGCAGAACAAGCCCCTTGAGTACAGATGTGACTTTAGGGAACAGAAAGACGTCACACGGTGCTAGGTCTGGTGAGTATGGTGGGTATCTAGCACTGCAATCTGTTTCTAGGCCAAAAACTACTTCCCAGAATGAGCTGTGTTGGTTGGTGCTCTGTCCTGATGGAGGGTGAAACCATTTTTCCACTATTCCGGATTCTTTCTTCTGATTATTCCCCACAAAGTTTCTAGAACATTTTTGTAGCGATGTTGATTCCCTGTTGCGCCTTCTGGTGCCCAGTCTGCCAATATAACACCTTGATATCAAAGAAAACAATTAACATGGTTTTACGTTTGGATTTGCTTTGATGTGCTTTCTTTATTCCTGGTGAGGATGGTGTTTCCAGCACATGGACTGGTGTTTTGTCTCAGGATCGTACTGGAAGATCCGTGTTTCAACACAGGTAATAACTTTAGCTATAAAAATGCGAATCTACTTGAGTTTGTTCCAAAATGTCTGTACAAATTTGCTTTCAATTTTCTGTCTTCTCAGCAGTGAGAAGCCTTGGAACCATCTCAGCACAAACTTTTTTCATGTTAAGATCTTGATGCAAAACTTGCCTAACAGCTTCTTTGTCAATGTGTACCATCTCTGCCGTCATTCAGAGTCAACAGTCAATTCCAACAATTTTCTAAATTTTTCCCACATGTTTATTTGTTTTTGATGTGCAAGGCCTTCTGGGACCTTCAGAATCGTCACCATCCTCATGACTGCCACTAAATCTTTTGTGTCACTCAAACACACATGCACATGATATGCAATCTGCCCCATAAGCATCTGTCAGCATATGGAAAGATTCAGTGGTTGGCGCTTTGCTCAATTTAACCAAATATTTTAAGTTAACACGTTGCTCTACTTTTGAACTAAGCATTTTTATGATGCGCAGGAAAAACAGTACTTTGTCAAACGCTGTGTGACCGCGAACTATCAGTGCGAGAAGGGTAAAACTTACAATACTGTTTTGGGATTGTCCAAAGTCAAGGATCCCCGACTCCCTTTTAACTTAGTATTGGCTATTTTTTACAAGTTCAGTCTCTTTATTTAATAGCCACACCTCGTACGCATCAATCAGTACATTCGCTTCTGCACTGTATGCAAAAACTTGCCATTTGCGTCCTTGAAGGGAGATCTGTGCAAGTCATAATCAGCTCTATTGCGTGCAGCTGTATTTACCCTACATGCCCAAAAAAACACATATTTGATCATCCCCCGTAGGGGGTCATTCCGACCCGATCGCACGCTGCGCTTCGTTGCAGCCGTGCGATCGGGTCGGAACTGCGCATGCACTGCGGCCGCATTGCGCAAGCGCGTAATTGCCCAGCGATGTCGCTAGCGAAGGAAGCAGTCGCAGCAGTGACCGCAAGAAGATTGACAGGAGGAAGGCGTTCCGCGGTTTAACTGACCATTTTCTGGGAGTGGTGAGTCGAACGCAGGCGTGTCCAGGCATTTGGAGGGCGGATGTCTGACTTCAATTCCGGGACCATGAACGCTGGATTCATCGTACAGGGTAAGTAACTCATACCCTTGTCTTGTTCTGCACAAAACTTTTTTTGCATCGCAGGGCTGCACAAGCGTTTGCAGCCCTGCTATGCTAAAATACACTCTCCCATAGGCAACGTCTAGTTGATCGCACGGGCTACAAAAAGTTGCTACGTGCGATCAACTCGGAATGACCCCCATAATCTCCAAAGAGGAATTCTGGCATTGTGGGGAGCTGTCCCTGGTGCTGATCTCTTATCGGCCACAATTCATAGCATAGATGCTTCTCTAATGATTTGCCTGTATTTATTCCTGAAACAAAAATCATCTCAAATGCTTTAATGTTTTTATGTACACTAAATATAATACAGCCCATTCATTAAATATGTTTTCCTGTCTGTGATGGTTTTATCTGCAGACATAACAGAAATGGAAACACACAAGAATGTATGAATTAATGAAGATTATTCTGTCCTGGGTTGGTTATGCTGAGACATCACTCGAGATAACATGTTCTGTACTTATGAGTAAAGAGATTGAGCTTTAATTGCAGCTCTTCTACAGAGTAATGAAAAGTGGAGTCCAGGCATTCGGTAGGTCGGCGTGTAGGAGTCGGCGGTTTATCTCTTTCTGCAAAGTACATTTTTAGCTGCCCTAATGTCTCCTTTGTATGAAGAATATAAATAATTTCTACTGTTTATTCTTTTTTTTCTGCTGCCATAGCTCAAATTACTGGTATTATACGGTAATTGTAAAATCTTCTACATGTATGGGAGAAGGATACAATCTTTTTATAGGTTATTGATATTAATTTGGTCCCCAGTACTTCCTATTTCATGATAGCAGCTAAATGTACCAGATGAGATTAACTCGATATGTCAACGTTACTCCCTCCCCTGAAGTCTCCTTCACCACAAACATCACTGCTTCTGAGTCACCTTGATGTTCCTGTTTGCTTTACCCCCTCATGTCCAGTCTCTCCCTCAGTTATGGTACATACACCAATGAAATATTGACTACTGCAAAACATTCTTCTCATTCCCCTCATCCATCTTCAGTTCATCCTACAGTGGCCCAGTAAGACTGATCTTCTTCTGTTGTACTTCCACATCTCCACACCACTCTACACATCCCTGAACTGGTTCCACATTTTCTGAATCCTCTAATTGAAATTACAGTACATAATCGCACATACAGAACTGTACAACAGCCCTCAATAACACCAGCTCTTCAAACAGACCTTTAAATATTCTTCCACATACCCTCGTAGAGCTAGTCTGATCTGCCCCATGCCTCCTCTGTTAATGATCTCTCACCCCCACTTGCAAGACATCTCCCATGATGTAACCCACCTACATATTCCCTAGCAGTGTAGGTCTACTCAAACTCGTCTAGTGCCTTTATATCCTCCTTTCTGAAAAGCTATATACTCTATGCCAGGGGCATGCAACCTATCGCTAGGTCATGTTAAAATTATAGCTGGGATGTGTAGTTTCACACCAGAAGCTGGAGTGCTACAGATTGCCAACCCCTGCTCTATTCCAACCTCCCAACTGTTTCTAAGGGCATACACTCTTCCACAATATATGACACAGACTGGTATACCCATACTACTGTCTGAGCTACACACCGCCACCTCTTTTCTCAGCTTTGCCATTGTCCCTTTATACTGTAAATGCTCCCACCAGCAAGGCCATGCTTACCCCTTGTTTTCACATCTGCACTTATTGCGGGTCATTTTTAGAGTTGGAAGCACTTCACGTTTGGTTTGTGTAAGGTACATATTTTGGTTCTGCATGTGTGCACCAAACATGTGTAGACAGATGTCTATGTATACTTTTTACAGCATCCTTAACATGCATCTTCTTATTCCTGGAGAGGGAAATCGGGAGTGATCAGAGGATAGCAAACACTGAGGGTGGGTTCATGCAACTGTGAGACCATTGGATGCAAACACATCAGCCTATGTATATGAAACTTTATGACATTATGAAACACCCCTTGAGTGTAGTAGAGAGGCTGGGCTGAGACTACAACTGCACAGGAATTAGTTTTATACATGTACAAAGTCACAGATTAAGCGCAATGAGAGGGAGCTGCGGCCGCTGCGTCACAGCACTTCATATACAGACTCACACACAGATGTACAAATGTCACAAATAGATCAGGATAAGCCAGCTATGCAGATTTTGTTGCACTCAGTTGTTTTATTGATGCGAATAAGATGCACATTTGAACAAGAAAGACGCTCATTGCAGCTGGGTCGCATGGAAGCTGGCACACCATGAGGTGCTGATTACTGCTACATGCACAACCGTGTATGAGGACACATCTGTATTGTATACAATTAACACTATCAAACCCAAGTCTGCAATATCTCTACGTTATGTCTGGGCAATTATTGAATGCTTGCTACTCCTAGGCGCACAAGCTTGGTATCTGCACACTCAGTATAGTATCAAAATTATTATGGATGTGTGGAATTCGTCACCACACGTCCATTGAATGGGACCCCTCTTTTCCAATTATTAGGTAATGTCCTATGTCTTTAGGGGGTGCCGTCAACTACAGTATGCATACATTCAGATTTGGAGAAGAAAAAGAAACAGAAGGGCACAGCGTGTCCACGCGTGTGTGTACTAAATATATGAATGTAAAAGGATATATACGATTGTTAATAGCTGATCCCACCTATGAGAGAGACTGAGCTTTATAATATTGTGAATGGTTTGGAAGGCACACATGCTGATAGTATCAGCGGATAGTGGAGAGATCAATGGTGTTACATATACCCACTAATACAGTGGAAAGAACACTCATATGAGCATATGGGTATTAGACTGATCCAACAGAGCCTGACTGGATTCTATATAATATTTACCCAGCAGAGCCTGTCTGGACTCCAGGTTAATTACCAATAGTAAATGAGTGTACTGTGCATGCCATAATAATTTTGGATGGAACATATACAACACAATACGATATAATATAATATCACTACTGATAGCTGTAATGTGCTTTATGTGTTACTGCACACTAGAATAATACCAGCTATTTAAATATATGTGAATATTACTATGTTTGTATCACAGAAGAGTTACAGATGAATAACAATCAGTGAGACGGGAACAGTCTCAGGCTCCAGTGACACGTGATACATTGTAACAAGCACAACTGGCAACATATGAGTACTAGGAAACAGTAACAAATCACAAGCATACTCAGCTCAGTACATTGTAACAATTCTACTGGCAACATTTATAAGCCAGCTAGCAGCTGAAGCACCCAAAATTGCATAAGCTATCAGTAAGATAGTGTAGCCAAATATACATGCTAAAATAAAGTCAGTTTCTGATCTGTACGTAATGCTCTAATCCATTTACTATAATCCTATTATTAGACTAATTAAATTCATCTCTCTATACACGACTGTGCTATATTTAATACGTAGAGATCTTATTGTTCAGTCATAAAATTCTAATTAAACTCTCTTTACCTACACTAGTGGGAGGGCATATAGTGCCACCAAATGAATGATTCTACCTATATTACTAACCACTGAATCTATATTTTACTACCATACATACATAAAATAGGATTATTATATCCTTATATGGTAGTTTAATCACACTGTAAGACAAATAAGGATCATCTCCTTTAACAGTGTGAGTAATGTAAATTATGTTTTGGTATGTGCAAAATCACTCATAAAATAAAATTGATTTTAATTATTTGCACTAGAAAGAAACCGTGCTGATAAATATCCTGCTTTCTAATAAAATTGGGGCTGGTATACCCCTAACGAAAGCTATATATATTGTTGACATCTCCAGCCTGACTAAATATTGGCTAAATACCGATACAAATGTGGACTGTGGGATTCGAATAACAGAAATTGCTATATTTCATAAAAACAACTTTACCCATCAGCTTTAATGGAGGAAACATCACTTTGATTTAGGAGTATAATCTCTATCTACTACTATATAAAAATAGGACTATTATATCCTTAAATAGTAGGATAATCACACTGTAAGACAAATAAGGATCATTTCCTTTAACAGTGTGAGTAATGTAAGTGATGTCCTGATATATGTAAATTTACTTTCTAGTGAAATTAAACATATTAAATAGATTCAGTGGGGGATAGAACATTTGGGACAAAATAACTAATCAAAATCATCTATACTGGCAAGACTCATGCCCATATAGCTATCTGATAGGATCTTATAATCAAACACACACGTGGACACACTTTTTAAATCTTTATTCACTTTTTCATCTCTTTAATACACATATATGTTAGTTTGTCATTTTTTAACTCTATGTTTCACTGTAGTCTGGATCAATCATCATAATATAATTTTAATGAATATCGAATAAAGGTTATATTTTAATAAAAATCCTAGTTAGTGCGTCAACATTACAGATTCTTCTGTTTCTTTTTCTTCTCCAAATCTGAATACTCCTAGGCGCAACCTAAATGCTACTGATTTTGAGCTTGATGCATTTTGAGATGCATGTGACCCTATACAGATATATACACTGCTCAAAAAAAATAAAGGGAACACTAAAATAACACATCCTAGATCTGAATGAATGAAATATTCTTATTAAATACTTTGTTCTTTACATAGTTGAATGTGCTGACAACAAAATCACACAAAAATTATCAATGGAAATCAAATTTATTAACCCATAGAGGTCTGGATTTGGAGTCTCACTCAAAATTAAAGTGGAAAAACACACTACAGGCTGATCCAACTTTGATGTAATGTCCTTAAAACAAGTCAAAATGAGGCTCAGTAGTGTGTGTGGCCTCCACGTGCCTGTATGATCTCCCTACAATGCCTGGGCATGCTCCTGATGAGGTGGCAGATGGTCTCCTGAGGGATCTCCTCCCAGATCTGGACTAAAGCATACACCAACTCCTGGACAGTCTGTGGTGCAACGTGGCGTTGGTGGATGGAGCGAGACATGATGTCCCAGATGTGCTCAATTGGATTCAGGTCTGGGGAACAGGCGGGCCAGTCCATAGCATCAATGCCTTCGTCTTGCAGAAACTGCTGACACACTCCAGCCACATGAAGTCTAGCATTGTCTTGAATTAGGAGGGCCAGGGCCAACCGCACCCGCATATGGTCTCACAAGGGGTCTGAGGATCTCATCTCGGTACCTAATGGCAGTCAGGCTACCTCTGGTGAGCACATGGAGGGCTGTGCGGCCCCGCAAAGAAATTCCACCCCACACCATTACTGACCCACTGCCAAACTGCTCATTCTGGAGGATGTTGCAGGCAGCAGAACGTTCTCCTTGGCGTCTCCAGAGTCTGTCACGTCTGTCACATGTGCTCAGTGAGAACCTGCTTTCATCTGTGAAGAGCACAGGGCGCCAGTGGCGAATTTGCCAATCTTGGTGTTCTCTGGCAAATGCCAAACGTCCTGCACGGTGTTGGGCTGTAAGCACAACCCCCACCTGTGGACGTCGGGCCCTCATACCACCCTCATGGAGTCTGCTTCTGATCGTTTGAGTAGACACATGCACATTAGTGGCTTGCTGGAGGTCATTTTGCAGGGCTCTGGCAGTGCTCCTCCTGTTTCTCCTTGCACAAAGGCAGAGGTAGCGGTCCTGCTGCTGGGTTGTTACCCTCCTACGGCCTCCTCCACGTCTCCTGATGTACTGGCCTGTCTCCTGGTAACGCCTCCATGCTCTGGATACTACGCTGACAGACACAGCAAACCTTCTTGCCACAGCTCGCATTGATGTGCCATTCTGGATGAGCTGCACTACCTGAGCCACTTGTGTCGGTTGTAGACTCCGTCTCATGCTACCACTAGAGTGAAAGCACCGCCAGTTTCAAAAGTGACCAAAATATCATCCAGAAAGCATAGGAGCTGAGAAGTGATTTGTGGTCACCACCTGCAGAACAACTCCTTTATTGGGGGCGTCTTGCTAATTGCCTATAATTTCCACTTGTTGTCTATTCCATTTGCACAACAGCATGTGAAATTGATTGTCAATCAGTGTTGCTTCCTAAGTGGACAGTTGATTTCACAGAAGTGTGATTGATTTGTTACATTGTGTTGTTTAAGTGTTCCCTTAATTTTTGTGAGCAGTGTATTATTCAGTGTGCACATTCCTAAACATTACGTTGTTGTACTGTCTGCATCCGTCCTGCTTTCCCGGAACATCGACCAGCGTTTCATCAGCAACCTGAAGGTGAAAGTGAGAGGAGCAAGTGCCCGATTTCACCTGCATGGCAGTAGGCTCTGCACCCATTACCGGGTGCTAACCAGGGTCGTGGATCAGCAATTGTGTCCCCCCAGCCAGGGCACCTCTGACCCACCCCTCCCTATGACCCCGGCCACCACAATAGGTAAGTTCATGGAATGGGTGCAGAGTGTGTGGGGTGCACACGAGCCCCTGCACACATTATAGATGCAGCACCGGTGTAATTCCTCTGATGTTCCTTATTCATACCTGCAGCACCTGCATATAGTATTAGCCAGGCATTACGGGATTCCGACTTCTATCTATCAATATGCGGCAATAGTAACATTTATTTTTATTGCCACTTAACGCTGCAATAGAAAATCTCATGAAAGTTAGCTGAGAGATGTTCAGCACGTGCGTTGCCTAACTTCATCACACGAGCAACGCACTGCAATCCCGGACTTCGTCTTTGGTTAGATTTGGGTGGGGTGTGTTCATACTGAAATCTAAATTGCAGTGTAAAAATAAAGCAGCCAGTATTTACCCTGCACAGAAACAAAATAACCCACCCAAATCTAACTCTCTCTGCACATGTTACATCTGCCTCCTCTGCAGTGCACATGGTTTTGCACAACTGCTTACAAATTTGCTGCTGCGATCAACTCTGAATTATCCCCTATCCTTTTGCCTTTCAGAAGATGCAGAAAAAGAAAGGCGCCATACTGTATCTCCGGCGGAAGCATCCATTTTCACTTCTTTAGTGTTTTTGTCCGTGTAAATAATCAGTGGACCCCTAACTGACTTAGCAGCTATGGATTCCACTCACCAGAGTACCAAGAGCAGTAAATGTAGGGTGTGGTTCATCAAATCGACAGTGTCTAGGTCGACAATGTTTAGGTCGACCACTATAGGTCGACAGTCACTAGGTCGACATGGATGGAAGGTCGACAGGGTTTCTAGGTCGACATGTGCTAGGTCGACAGGTCTAAAGGTCGACATGAGGTTTGTTTGTTTTTTGTGTCGTTTTCTTCGTAGAGTGACCGGGATCCCAAATTAGTGCACCGCGTCCCCTCGCATGGCTCGCTTCGCTCGCCATGCTTCGGGCATGGTGCCTTCGCTCCGCTACCGCTTCGCTCGGCACACTTTACCGTTCCAATCGTAGTCCACGTGGATCGTTAAGTATGAAAAAATTCAAAAAAAGAAAAAAAAATGTGAAAAACTCATGTCGACCTTTAGACCTGTCGACCTAGCACATGTCAACCTAGAAACCCTATCGACCTTCCATTCATGTCGACATAGTGACTGTCGACCTATAGTGGTCAACCTAAACATTGTCGACCTAGACACTGTCGATCTTCAGACCGGATCCCGTAAATGTATCCCCTAGCCACGTCAGTAGCAGGTATATATACTAGTACAGGTGAATTTGCATAACCCGATTTCTACACCATGTAATAATGTTGTCATACAGCGCACAATAATTACCATTATTAGTAAATGTCAACGTTGCATGTTCCAATATATAAATAGTTGCACGGTGTTGTTGCCAGTTACAGACATGCCTCGGAAATGCAAACCGCAAATGTAGGGTGCGTGTCTGCTTTCACCGTGTTTATTCTCTCCCTGCGCGAGCACTGATACTGTCACAGAGACGGGTCTGCTAAGGGACCGGCATAAATTGACACTTCTTGAAGCAGAAAGATATTTAGCAATATTAGAGAAGAAAAGCGTATTTTCTGGCTAGGGCTGCGAACGCCTCAGTCCATTGTATCCAACACACCTGTATCCGTAGGCTGATTGCTTTTCTCACGCTGTGATAACGTTCTCTGCAAGAAGCAGAACATTTCAATTTTCACCGCTTGCTCTCAATACGTTTTATCTTGTTTTTGTGAGTGAGCAGTTTTCATCCTCTCATACAGTATATATAATATATATATATTTTTTACATGAATGAGGACAGTAGATATGCAGGGAAAGCTTAAATATTGTATTGAAGCCCCTCCCAGGAGTTGTTTGGGTGCACTCTAAACATAAAAAAAAAATATTAATAACAAATCTTAAGAAACATATTAGAGCATTGTGTAATACATCGCTGACTGCCACTGGGTATCTAGCTACGGATATACAGATGGATCCCTGCTCATCTATCCCTTTAATTGAGCCAGTGCTGTTGGACTTAATCCCCTGCTGTATTGTTCTCTCTGTATTGTATTGCAGTTGAGAACAATAGATGAAATGCTTATGCTAATAAGCCTTGGTGCACCATGGTGCAGCAGAGAAGCCTAGATTAGCGTGGCTCCATCTGGACACCAAGCAAACAGCTACTAATTAACAGAGGCCAGATGGTAGACAGAGCAGAAATGCTTGCACCGGTGTAGAACTATTGCCGCTCATCGGGGAATATAGGTAATGTGGGACTCTCATTGTGGTCTTGTCTCCATTGTCTTATTAATAATTGGAAGATGGTGGAATCGATGTGTTACCTGTATTACTCCTGTTTAATATAGATCTGTGCCGTATGCATCTAGGAGTACAGTGGCTGGAGGATATTAAGTTGAACAAGTACGGCGCAGATACAAATAAAACATAACGTGAAAAATAAAATGTTCACTTTTCTTGATCCAACCCCTAGTCCCAAAAACAGAGGTGTATCAGATGACAAAGGGTGCGGCCCATTGATATCTGTTGACTCTGTGATACACCCAGGGCTGCCATCAGGAATTGTGGGGCTGGGCACTGACAAAATAGACAGGGCCCCTCCCCCCCCCAAAAAAAAAGATTCTGCCGCACTGCTCCACCCCTATGTGATATCATACATTATGATGTTATATATAGGTGGAGTGTTGTGATCCTACAGGTACATTTCACAGAGAGCTGAAGCGCAGGGTAGGCTTGTTTTAAGAAGTCCTCCCTGTGCATCAGTCTACTGTTGTTTCACAGCCTGGTGCAGCTGTCCTGGTATTGACAGTAGGAGCCAGGGTTGGGTCTCCCTCTCTGTAAGGGCCCTGGACACTAGTCCCCACAGTCCCCCCCTGATGACTGCCCTGGATACACCTCAGTTAAGAATGTAATGGGCTGCCTCTTGTAGGATGACACTACGACGTGTTGGGCATAATCTCCGCGGGTCTGCAGCCGCCTCAGACTCTCCTCATTCCTCCGCAGCTACAACTGTAACCATATAATAATTTACATAGACGCCTCTGACGTGTAAAGTCACTGGTTAGTTACACTGGTGCTAGCA